>NW_026525251.1:0-54102 GCF_943734705.1 Anopheles coustani
TTCTCTTTAAAGTCACTTTAAGCACCTTCTAAACCTCATTTTGCATCGTCTCGTTCTCTTTAAAGTCACTTTAAGCACCTTCTAAACCTCATTTTGCATCGTCTCATTCTCTTTAAAGTCACTTTAAGCACCTTCTTAACCTCATTTTGCATCGTCTCATTCTCTTTAAAGTCACTTTAAGCACCTTCTAAACACCATTTTGCTTCGTCTCATTCTCTTTAAAGTCACTTAAAGCACCTTCTAAACACCATTTTGCATCGTCTCATTCTCTTTAAAGTCACTTTAAGCACCTTCTAAACCTCATTTTGCATCGTCTCATTCTCTTTAAAGTCACTTTAAGCACCTTCTAAACACCATTTTGCATAGTCTCATTCTCTTTAAAGTCACTTTAAGCACCTTCTAAACACCATTTTGCATCGTCTCATTCTCTTTAAAGTCACTTTAAGCACCTTCTAAACCTCATTTTGCATCGTCTCAAACTCTTTAAAGTCACTTTAAGCACCTTCTAAACATCATTTTGCATCGTCTCATTCTCTTTAAAGTCACTTTAAGCACCTTCTAAACCTCATTTTGCATCGTCTCATTCTCTTTAAAGTCACTTTAAGCACCTTCTAAACCTCATTTTGCATCGTCTCATTCTCTTTAAAGTCACTTTAAGCACCTTCTAAACCTCATTTTGCATCGTCTCATTCTCTTTAAAGTCACTTTAAGCACCTTCTAAACACCATTTTGCATCGTCTCATTCTCTTTAAAGTCACTTTAAGCACCTTCTAAACACCATTTTGCATCGTCTCATTCTCTTTAAAGTCACTTAAAGCACCTTCTTAACCTCATTTTGCATCGTCTCATTCTCTTTAAAGTCACTTTAAGCACCTTCTAAACCTCATTTTGCATCGTCTCATTCTCTTTAAAGTCACTTTAAGCACCTTCTAAACCTCATTTTGCATCGTCTCATTCTCTTTAAAGTCACTTTAAGCACCTTCTAAACACCATTTTGCATCGTCTCATTCTCTTTAAAGTCACTTTAAGCACCTTCTAAACCTCATTTTGCATCGTCTCATTCTCTTTAAAGTCACTTTAAGCACCTTCTAAACACCATTTTGCATCGTCTCATTCTCTTTAAAGTCACTTTAAGCACCTTCTAAACACCATTTTGCATCGTCTCATTCTCTTTAAAGTCACTTAAAGCACCTTCTTAACCTCATTTTGCATCGTCTCATTCTCTTTAAAGTCACTTTAAGCACCTTCTAAACCTCATTTTGCATCGTCTCATTCTCTTTAAAGTCACTTTAAGCACCTTCTAAACCTCATTTTGCATCGTCTCATTCTCTTTAAAGTCACTTTAAGCACCTTCTAAACACCATTTTGCATCGTCTCATTCTCTTTAAAGTCACTTTAAGCACCTTCTTAACCTCATTTTGCATCGTCTCATTCTCTTTAAAGTCACTTTAAGCACCTTCTAAACACCATTTTGCATCGTCTCATTCTCTTTAAAGTCACTTTAAGCACCTTCTAAACATCATTTTGCATCGTCTCATTCTCTTTAAAGTCACTTTAAGCACCTTCTAAACACCATTTTGCTTCGTCTCATTCTCTTTAAAGTCACTTTAAGCACCTTCTAAACCTCATTTTGCATCGTCTCATTCTCTTTAAAGTCACTTTAAGCACCTTCTTAACCTCATTTTGCATCGTCTCATTCTCTTTAAAGTCACTTTAAGCACCTTCTAAACACCATTTTGCATCGTCTAATTCTCTTTAAAGTCACTTTAAGCACCTTCTTAACCTCATTTTGCATCGTCTCATTCTCTTTAAAGTCACTTTAAGCACCTTCTAAACACCATTTTGCATCGTCTCATTCTCTTTAAAGTCACTTTAAGCACCTTCTAAACACCATTTTGCATCGTCTCATTCTCTTTAAAGTCACTTAAAGCACCTTCTTAACCTCATTTTGCATCGTCTCATTCTCTTTAAAGTCACTTTAAGCACCTTCTAAACCTCATTTTGCATCGTCTCATTCTCTTTAAAGTCACTTTAAGCACCTTCTAAACCTCATTTTGCATCGTCTCATTCTCTTTAAAGTCACTTTAAGCACCTTCTAAACACCATTTTGCATCGTCTCATTCTTTTAAAGTCACTTTAAGCACCTTCTAAAACTCATTTTGCATCGTCTCATTCTCTTTAAAGTCACTAAAAGCACCTTCTTAACCTCATTTTGCATCGTTTCATTCTCTTTAAAGTCACTTTAAGCACCTTCTAAACACCATTTTGCATCGTCTAATTCTCTTTAAAGTCACTTTAAGCACCTTCTTAACCTCATTTTGCATCGTCTCATTCTCTTTAAAGTCACTTTAAGCACCTTCTAAACACCATTTTGCATCGTCTCATTCTCTTTAAAGTCACTTTAAGCACCTTCTAAACACCATTTTGCATCGTCTCATTCTCTTTAAAGTCACTTTAAGCACCTTCTAAACACCATTTTGCATCGTCTCATTCTTTTTAAAGTCACTTTAAGCACCTTCTAAACACCATTTTGCATCGTCTCATTCTCTTTAAAGTCACTTTAAGCACCTTCTAAACCTCATTTTGCATCGTCTCATTCTCTTTAAAGTCACTTAAAGCACCTTCTTAACCTCATTTTGCATCGTCTCATTCTCTTTAAAGTCACTTTAAGCACCTTCTAACACCATTTTGCATCGTCTCATTCTCTTTAAAGTCACTTTAAGCACCTTCTAAACCTCATTTTGCATCGTCTCATTCTCTTTAAAGTCACTTTAAGCACCTTCTAAACCTCATTTTGCATCGTCTCATTCTCTTTAAAGTCACTTTAAGCACCTTCTTAACCTCATTTTGCATCGTCTCATTCTCTTTAAAGTCACTTTAAGCACCTTCTAAACCTCATTTTGCATCGTCTCGTTCTCTTTAAAGTCACTTTAAGCACCTTCTAAACCTCATTTTGCATCGTCTCATTCTCTTTAAAGTCACTTTAAGCACCTTCTTAACCTCATTTTGCATCGTCTCATTCTCTTTAAAGTCACTTTAAGCACCTTCTAAACACCATTTTGCTTCGTCTCATTCTCTTTAAAGTCACTTAAAGCACCTTCTAAACACCATTTTGCATCGTCTCATTCTCTTTAAAGTCACTTTAAGCACCTTCTAAACCTCATTTTGCATCGTCTCATTCTCTTTAAAGTCACTTTAAGCACCTTCTAAACACCATTTTGCATCGTCTCATTCTCTTTAAAGTCACTTTAAGCACCTTCTAAACACCATTTTGCATCGTCTCATTCTCTTTAAAGTCACTTTAAGCACCTTCTGAACCTCATTTTGCATCGTCTCAAACTCTTTAAAGTCACTTTAAGCACCTTCTAAACATCATTTTGCATCGTCTCATTCTCTTTAAAGTCACTTTAAGCACCTTCTAAACCTCATTTTGCATCGTCTCATTCTCTTTAAAGTCACTTTAAGCACCTTCTAAACCTCATTTTGCATCGTCTCATTCTCTTTAAAGTCACTTTAAGCACCTTCTAAACCTCATTTTGCATCGTCTCATTCTCTTTAAAGTCACTTTAAGCACCTTCTAAACACCATTTTGCATCGTCTCATTCTCTTTAAAGTCACTTTAAGCACCTTCTAAACACCATTTTGCATCGTCTCATTCTCTTTAAAGTTACTTAAAGCACCTTCTTAACCTCATTTTGCATCGTCTCATTCTCTTTAAAGTCACTTTAAGCACCTTCTAAACCTCATTTTGCATCGTCTCATTCTCTTTAAAGTCACTTTAAGCACCTTCTAAACCTCATTTTGCATCGTCTCATTCTCTTTAAAGTCACTTTAAGCACCTTCTAAACACCATTTTGCATCGTCTCATTCTCTTTAAAGTCACTTTAAGCACCTTCTTAACCTCATTTTGCATCGTCTCATTCTCTTTAAAGTCACTTTAAGCACCTTCTAAACACCATTTTGCATCGTCTCATTCTCTTTAAAGTCACATTAAGCACCTTCTAAACACCATTTTGCATCGTCTCATTCTCTTTAAAGTCACTTAAAGCACCTTCTTAACCTCATTTTGCATCGTCTCATTCTCTTTAAAGTCACTTTAAGCACCTTCTAAACCTCATTTTGCATCGTCTCATTCTCTTTAAAGTCACTTTAAGCACCTTCTAAACCTCATTTTGCATCGTCTCATTCTCTTTAAAGTCACTTTAAGCACCTTCTAAACACCATTTTGCATCGTCTCATTCTCTTTAAAGTCACTTTAAGCACCTTCTTAACCTCATTTTGCATCGTCTCATTCTCTTTAAAGTCACTTTAAGCACCTTCTAAACACCATTTTGCATCGTCTCATTCTCTTTAAAGTCACTTTAAGCACCTTCTAAACATCATTTTGCATCGTCTCATTCTCTTTAAAGTCACTTTAAGCACCTTCTAAACACCATTTTGCATCGTCTCATTCTCTTTAAAGTCACTTTAAGCACCTTCTAAACACCATTTTGCATCGTCTCATTCTCTTTAAAGTCACTTTAAGCACCTTCTTAACACCATTTTGCATCGTCTCATTCTCTTTAAAGTCACTTTAAGCACCTTCTAAACACCATTTTGCATCGTCTCATTCTCTTTAAAGTCACTTTAAGCACCTTCTAAACACCATTTTGCATCGTCTCATTCTCTTTAAAGTCACTTTAAGCACCTTCTAAGCACCGTTTTGCATCGTCTCATTCTCTTTAAAGTCACTTTAAGCACCTTCTAAACACCATTTTGCATCGTCTCATTCTCTTTAAAGTCACTTTAAGCACCTTCTAAACACCATTTTGCATCGTCTCATTCTCTTTAAAGTCACTTTAAGCACCTTCTAAACCTCATTTTGCATCGTCTCATTCTCTCTAAAGTCACTTAAAGCACCTTCTAAACACCATTTTGCATCGTCTCATTCTCTTTAAAGTCACTTTAAGCACCTTCTTAACCTCATTTTGCATCGTCTCATTCTCTTTAAAGTCACTTTGAGCACCTTCTAAACACCATTTTGCATCGTCTCATTCTCTTTAAAGTCACTTTAAGCACCTTCTAAACCTCATTTTGCATCGTCTCATTCTCTTTAAAGTCACTTTAAGCACCTTCTAAACACCATTTTGCATCGTCTCATTCTCTTTAAAGTCACTTTAAGCACCTTCTAAACCTCATTTTGCATCGTCTCATTCTCTTTAAAGTCACTTAAAGCACCTTCTTAACACCATTTTGCATCGTCTCATTCTCTTTAAAGTCACTTTAAGCACCTTCTTAACCTCATTTTGCATCGTCTCATTCTCTTTAAAGTCACTTTGAGCACCTTCTAAACACCATTTTGCATCGTCTCATTCTCTTTAAAGTCACTTTAAGCACCTTCTAAACACCATTTTGCATCGTCTCATTCTCTTTAAAGTCACTTTAAGCACCTTCTAAACCTCATTTTGCATCGTCTCATTCTCTTTAAAGTCACTTTAAGCACCTTCTAAACACCATTTTGCATCGTCTCATTCTCTTTAAAGTCACTTTAAGCACCTTCTAAACCTCATTTTGCATCGTCTCATTCTTTTTAAAGTCACTTTAAGCACCTTCTTAACCTCATTTTGCATCGTCTCATTCTCTTTAAAGTCACTTTAAGCACCTTCTTAACCTCATTTTGCATCGTCTCATTCTCTTTAAAGTCGCTTTAAGCACCTTCTAAACACCATTTTGCATCGTCTCATTCTCTTTAAAGTCACTTTAAGCACCTTCTAAACCTCATTTTGCTTCGTCTCATTCTCTTTAAAGTGACTTTAAGCACCTTCTAAACACCATTTTGCATCGTCTCATTCTCTTTAAAGTCACTTTAAGCACCTTCTAAACACCGTTTTGCATCGTCTCATTCTCTCTAAAGTCACTTTAAGCACCTTCTAAACACCATTTTGCATCGTCTCATTCTCTTTAAAGTCACTTTGAGCACCTTCTAAACACCATTTTGCATCGTCTCATTCTCTTTAAAGTCACTTTAAGCACCTTCTAAACACCATTTTGCATCGTCTCATTCTCTTTAAAGTCACTTTAAGCACCTTCTAAACCTCATTTTGCATCGTCTCATTCTCTTTAAAGTCACTTTAAGCACCTTCTAAACACCATTTTGCATCGTCTCATTCTCTTTAAAGTCACTTTAAGCACCTTCTAAACCTCATTTTGCATCGTCTCATTCTTTTTAAAGTCACTTTAAGCACCTTCTTAACCTCATTTTGCATCGTCTCATTCTCTTTAAAGTCACTTTAAGCACCTTCTTAACCTCATTTTGCATCGTCTCATTCTCTTTAAAGTCACTTTAAGCACCTTCTAAACACCATTTTGCATCGTCTCATTCTCTTTAAAGTCACTTTAAGCACCTTCTAAACCTCATTTTGCTTCGTCTCATTCTCTTTAAAGTCACTTTAAGCACCTTCTAAACACCATTCTGCATCGTCTCATTCTCTTTAAAGTCACTTTAAGCACCTTCTAAACACCATTTTGCATCGTCTCATTCTCTTTAAAGTCACTTTAAGCACCTTCTAAACACCATTTTGCATCGTCTCATTCTCTTTAAAGTCACTTTAAGCACCTTCTAAACACCATTTTGCATCGTCTCATTCTCTTTAAAGTCACTTAAAGCACCTTCTAAACACCGTTTTGCATCGTCTCATTCTCTCTAAAGTCACTTTAAGCACCTTCTAAACACCATTTTGCATCGTCTCATTCTCTTTAAAGTCACTTTAAGCACCTTCTAAACACCATTTTGCATCGTCTCATTCTCTTTAAAGACACTTTAAGCACCTTCTAAACCTCATTTTGCATCGTCTCATTCTCTTTAAAGTCACTTTAAGCACCTTCTAAACACCATCTTGCATCGTCTCATTCTCTTTAAAGTCACTTAAAGCACCTTCTAAACACCATTTTGCATCGTCTCATTCTCTTTAAAGTCACTTTAAGCACCTTCTTAACCTCATTTTGCATCGTCTCATTCTCTTTAAAGTCACTTTAAGCACCTTCTAAACCTCATTTTGCATCGTCTCATTCTCTTTAAAGTCACTTTAAGCACCTTCTAAACCTCATTTTGCATCGTCTCATTCTCTTTAAAGTCACTTTAAGCACCTTCTAAACACCATTTTGCATCGTCTCATTCTCTTTAAAGTCACTTTAAGCACCTTCTAAACCTCATTTTGCATCGTCTCATTCTCTTTAAAGTCACTTTAAGCACCTTCTAAACACCATTTTGCATCGTCTCATTCTCTTTAAAGTCACCATAAGCACCTTCTAAACACCATTTTGCATCGTCTCAATCTCTTAAAAGTCACTTTAAGCACCTTCTAAACACCATTTTGCATCGTCTCATTCTCTTTAAAGTCACTTTAAGCACCTTCTAAACCTCATTTTGCATCGTCTCATTCTCTTTAAAGTCACTTTAAGCACCTTCTAAACACCATTTTGCATCGTCTCATTCTCTTTAAAGTCACTTTAAGCACCTTCTAAACCTCATTTTGCATCGTCTCATTCTCTTTCAAGTCACTTTAAGCACCTTCTTAACCTCATTTTGCATCGTCTCATTCTCTTTAAAGTCACTTTAAGCACCTTCTAAACCTCATTGTGCATCGTCTCATTCTCTTTAAAGTCACTTAAAGCACCTTCTTAACCTCATTTTGCATCGTCTCATTCTCTTTAAAGTCACTTTAAGCACCTTCTAAACACCATTTTGCATCGTCTCATTCTCTTTAAAGTCACTTTAAGCACCTTCTAAACACCATTTTGCATCGTCTCATTCTCTTTAAAGTCACTTTAAGCACCTTCTAAACACCATTTTGCATCGTCTCATTCTCTTTAAAGTCACTTTAAGCACCTTCTAAACCTCATTTTGCATCGTCTCATTCTCTTTAAAGTCACTTTAAGCATCTTCTAAACACCATTTTGTATCGTCTCATTCTCTTTAAAGTCACCATAAGCACCTTCTAAACACCATTTTGCATCGTCTCATTCACTTTAAAGTCACTTTAAGCACCTTCTAAACACCATTTTGCATCGTCTCATTCTCTTTAAAGTCACTTTAAGCACCTTCTAAACCTCATTTTGCATCGTCTCATTCTCTTTAAAGTCACTTTAAGCACCTTCTTAACCTCATTTTGCATCGTCTCATTCTCTTTAAAGTCACTTTAAGCACCTTCTAAACACCATTTTGCATCGTCTCATTCTCTTTAAAGTCACTTTAAGCACCTTCTAAACACCATTTTGCATCGTCTCATTCTCTTTAAAGTCACTTTAAGCACCTTCTAAACACCATTTTGCATCGTCTCATTCTCTTTAAAGTCACTTAAAGCACCTTCTAAACCTTATTTTGCATCGTCTCATTCTCTTTAAAGTCACTTAAAGCACCTTCTTAACCTCATTTTGCATCGTCTCATTCTCTTTAAAGTCACTTTAAGCACCTTCTAAACACCATTTTGCATCGTCTCATTCTCTTTAAAGTCACTTTAAGCACCTTCTAAACACCATTTTGCATCGTCTCATTCTCTTTAAAGTCACTTTAAGCACCTTCTAAACCTCATTTTGCATCGTCTCATTCTCTTTAAAGTCACTTTAAGCACCTTCTAAATACCATTTTGCATCGTCTCATTCTCTTTAAAGTCACTTTAAGCACCTTCTAAACCTCATTTTGCATCGTCTCATTCTCTTTAAAGTCACTTTAAGCACCTTCTAAACACCATTTTGCATCGTCTCATTCTCTTTAAAGTCACTTTAAGCACCTTCTAAACACCATTTTGCATCGTCTCATTCTCTTTAAAGTCACTTTAAGCACCTTCTAAACACCATTTTGCATCGTCTCATTCTCTTTAAAGTCACTTTAAGCACCTTCTAAACACCATTTTGCATCGTCTCATTCTCTTTAAAGTCACTTAAAGCACCTTCTAAACCTCATTTTGCATCGTCTCATTCTCTTTAAAGTCACTTAAAGCACCTTCTTAACCTCATTTTGCATCGTCTCATTCTCTTTAAAGTCACTTTAAGCACCTTCTAAACACCATTTTGCATCGTCTCATTCTCTTTAAAGTCACTTTAAGCACCTTCTAAACACCATTTTGCATCGTCTCATTCTCTTTAAAGTCACTTTAAGCACCTTCTAAACACCATTTTGCATCGTCTCATTCTCTTTAAAGTCACTTTAAGCACCTTCTAAACACCATTTTGCATCGTCTCATTCTCTTTAAAGTCACTTAAAGCACCTTCCAAACCTCATTTTGCATCGTCTCATTCTCTTTAAAGTCACTTAAAGCACCTTCTTAACCTCATTTTGCATCGTCTCATTCTCTTTAAAGTCACTTTAAGCACCTTCTAAACACCATTTTGCATCGTCTCATTCTCTTTAAAGTCACTTTAAGCACCTTCTAAATACCATTTTGCATCGTCTCATTCTCTTTAAAGTCACTTTAAGCACCTTCTAAACACCATTTTGCATCGTCTCATTCTCTTTAAAGTCACTTTAAGCACCTTCTAAACACCATTTTGCATCGTCTCATTCTCTTTAAAGTCACTTTAAGCACCTTCTAAACACCATTTTGCATCGTCTCATTCTCTTTAAAGTCACTTTAAGCACCTTCTAAACCTCATTTTGCATCGTCTCATTCTCTTTAAAGTCACTTTAAGCACCTTCTAAACCTCATTTTGCATCGTCTCATTCTCTTTAAAGTCACTTTTATCACCTTCTAAACAACATTTTGCATCGTCTCATTCTCTTTAAAGTCACTTTAAGCACCTTCTTAATCTCATTTTGCATCGTCTCATTCTCTTTAAAGTCACTTTAAGCACCTTCTGAACCTCATTTTGCATCGTCTCATTCTCTTTAAAGTCACTTTAAGCACCTTCTAAATACCATTTTGCATCGTCTCATTCTCTTTAAAGTCACTTTAAGCACCTTCTAAACCTCACTTTGCATCGTCTCATTCTCTTTAAAGTCACTTTAAGCACCTTCTAAACACCATTTTGCTTCGTCTCATTCTCTTTAAAGTCACTTTAAGCACCTTCTAAACACCATTTTGCATCGTCTCATTCTCTTTAAAGTCACTTTAAGCACCTTCTAAACACCATTTTGCATCGTCTCATTCTCTTTAAAGTCTTTTTAATCACCTTCTAAACACCATTTTGCATCGTCTCATTCTCTTTAAAGTCACTTTAAGCACCTTCTTAATCTTATTTTGCATCGTCTCATTCTCTTTAAAGTCACTTTAAGCACATTCTAAACCTCATTTTGCATCGTCTCATTCTCTTTAAAGTCACTTTAAGCACCTTCTAAACACCATTTTGCATCGTCTCATTCTCTTTAAAGTCACTTTAAGCACCTTCTTAACCTCATTTTGCATCGTCTCATTCTCTTTAAAGTCACTTTAAGCACCTTCTAAACACCATTTTGCATCGTCTCATTCTCTTTAAAGTCACTTTAAGCACCTTCTAAACACCATTTTGCATCGTCTCATTCTCTTTAAAGTCACTTTAAGCACCTTCTAAATACCATTTTGCATCGTCTCATTCTCTTTAAAGTCACTTTAAGCACCTTCTAAACCTCACTTTGCATCGTCTCATTCTCTTTAAAGTCACTTTAAGCACCTTCTAAACACCATTTTGCATCGTCTCATTCTCTTTAAAGTCACTTTAAGCACCTTCTAAACACCATTTTGCATCGTCTCATTCTCTTTAAAGTCACTTTAAGCACCTTCTAAACACCATTTTGCATCGTCTCATTCTCTTTAAAGTCACTTTAAGCACCTTCTAAACCTCATTTTGCATCGTCTCATTCTCTTTAAAGTCACTTTAAGCACCTTCTAAACCTCATTTTGCATCGTCTCATTCTCTTTAAAGTCACTTTAATCACCTTCTAAACACCATTTTGCATCGTCTCATTCTCTTTAAAGTCACTTTAAGCACCTTCTTAATCTCATTTTGCATCGTCTCATTCTCTTTAAAGTCACTTTAAGCACCTTCTAAACCTCATTTTGCATCGTCTCATTCTCTTTAAAGTCACTTTAAGCACCTTCTAAACCTCATTTTGCATCGTCTCATTCTCTTTAAAGTCACTTTAAGCACCTTCTAAACCTCACTTTGCATCGTCTCATTCTCTTTAAAGTCACTTTAAGCACCTTCTAAACACCATTTTGCATCGTCTCATTCTCTTTAAAGTCACTTTAAGCACCTTCTAAACCTCATTTTGCATCGTCTCATTCTCTTTAAAGTCACTTTAAGCACCTTCTAAACACCATTTTGCATCGTCTCATTCTCTTTAAAGTCACTTTAAGCACCTTCTAAACACCATTTTGCATCGTCTCATTCTCTTTAAAGACACTTTAAGCACCTTCTAAACCTCATTTTGCATCGTCTCATTCTCTTAAAGTGACTTTAAGCACCTTCTAAACACCATCTTGCATCGTCTCATTCTCTTTAAAGTCACTTAAAGCACCTTCTAAACACTATTTTGCATCGTCTCATTCTCTTTAAAGTCACTTTAAGCACCTTCTAAACCTCATTTTGCATCGTCTCATTCTCTTTAAAGTCACTTTAAGCACCTTCTAAACCTCATTTTGCATCGTCTCATTCTCTTTAAAGTCACTTTAAGCACCTGCTAAACCTCATTTTGCATCGTCTCATTCTCTTTAAAGTCACTTTAAGCACCTTCTAAACACCATTTTGCATCGTCTCATTCTCTTTAAAGTCACTTTAAGCACCTTCTAAACCTCATTTTGCATCGTATCATTCTCTTTAAAGTCACTTTAAGCACCTTCTAAACACCATTTTGCATCGTCTCATTCTCTTTAAAGTCACCATAAGCACCTTCTAAACACCATTTTGCATCGTCTCATTCTCTTAAAAGTCACTTTAAGCACCTTCTAAACACCATTTTGCATCGTCTCATTCTCTTTAAAGTCACTTTAAGCACCTTCTAAACCTCATTTTGCATCGTCTCATTCTCTTTAAAGTCACTTTAAGCACCTTCTAAACACCATTTTGCATCGTCTCATTCTCTTTAAAGTCACTTTAAGCACCTTCTAAACCTCATTTTGCATCGTCTCATTCTCTTTCAAGTCACTTTAAGCACCTTCTTAACCTCATTTTGCATCGTCTCATTCTCTTTAAAGTCACTTTAAGCACCTTCTAAATCTCATTGTGCATCGTCTCATTCTCTTTAAAGTCACTTAAAGCACCTTCTTAACCTCATTTTGCATCGTCTCATTCTCTTTAAAGTCACTTTAAGCACCTTCTAAACACCATTTTGCATCGTCTCATTCTCTTTAAAGTCACTTTAAGCACCTTCTAAACACCATTTTGCATCGTCTCATTCTCTTTAAAGTCACTTTAAGCACCTTCTAAACACCATTTTGCATCGTCTCATTCTCTTTAAAGTCACTTTAAGCACCTTCTAAACCTCATTTTGCATCGTCTCATTCTCTTTAAAGTCACTTTAAGCATCTTCTAAACACCATTTTGTATCGTCTCATTCTCTTTAAAGTCACCATAAGCACCTTCTAAACACCATTTTGCATCGTCTCATTCACTTTAAAGTCACTTTAAGCACCTTCTAAACACCATTTTGCATCGTCTCATTCTCTTTAAAGTCACTTTAAGCACCTTCTAAACCTCATTTTGCATCGTCTCATTCTCTTTAAAGTCACTTTAAGCACCTTCTTAACCTCATTTTGCATCGTCTCATTCTCTTTAAAGTCACTTTAAGCACCTTCTAAACACCATTTTGCATCGTCTCATTCTCTTTAAAGTCACTTTAAGCACCTTCTAAACACCATTTTGCATCGTCTCATTCTCTTTAAAGTCACTTTAAGCACCTTCTAAACACCATTTTGCATCGTCTCATTCTCTTTAAAGTCACTTTAAGCACCTTCTAACACCATTTTGCATCGTCTCATTCTCTTTAAAGTCACTTAAAGCACCTTCTAAACCTCATTTTGCATCGTCTCATTCTCTTTAAAGTCACTTTAAGCACCTTCTAAACACCATTTTGCATCGTCTCATTCTCTTTAAAGTCACTTTAAGCACCTTCTAAACACCATTTTGCATCGTCTCATTCTCTTTAAAGTCACTTTAAGCACCTTCTAAACCTCATTTTGCATCGTCTCATTCTCTTTAAAGTCACTTTAAGCACCTTCTAAATACCATTTTGCATCGTCTCATTCTCTTTAAAGTCACTTTAAGCACCTTCTAAACCTCATTTTGCATCGTCTCATTCTCTTTAAAGTCACTTTAAGCACCTTCTAAACACCATTTTGCATCGTCTCATTCTCTTTAAAGTCACTTTAAGCACCTTCTAAACACCATTTTGCATCGTCTCATTCTCTTTAAAGTCACTTTAAGCACCTTCTAAACACCATTTTGCATCGTCTCATTCTCTTTAAAGTCACTTAAAGCACCTTCTAAACCTCATTTTGCATCGTCTCATTCTCTTTAAAGTCACTTAAAGCACCTTCTTAACCTCATTTTGCATCGTCTCATTCTCTTTAAAGTCACTTTAAGCACCTTCTAAACACCATTTTGCATCGTCTCATTCTCTTTAAAGTCACTTTAAGCACCTTCTAAACACCATTTTGCATCGTCTCATTCTCTTTAAAGTCACTTTAAGCACCTTCTAAACACCATTTTGCATCGTCTCATTCTCTTTAAAGTCACTTTAAGCACCTTCTAAACACCATTTTGCATCGTCTCATTCTCTTTAAAGTCACTTAAAGCACCTTCCAAACCTCATTTTGCATCGTCTCATTCTCTTTAAAGTCACTTAAAGCACCTTCTTAACCTCATTTTGCATCGTCTCATTCTCTTTAAAGTCACTTTAAGCACCTTCTAAACACCATTTTGCATCGTCTCATTCTCTTTAAAGTCACTTTAAGCACCTTCTAAACACCATTTTGCATCGTCTCATTCTCTTTAAAGTCACTTTAAGCACCTTCTAAACACCATTTTGCATCGTCTCATTCTCTTTAAAGTCACTTTAAGCACCTTCTAAACACCATTTTGCATCGTCTCATTCTCTTTAAAGTCACCTTAAGCACCTTCTAAACACCATTTTGCATCGTCTCATTCTCTTTAAAGTCACTTTAAGCACCTTCTAAACCTCATTTTGCATCGTCTCATTCTCTTTAAAGTCACTTTAAGCACCTTCTAAACCTCATTTTGCATCGTCTCATTCTCTTTAAAGTCACTTTTATCACCTTCTAAACACCATTTTGCATCGTCTCATTCTCTTTAAAGTCACTTTAAGCACCTTCCTAATCTCATTTTGCATCGTCTCATTCTCTTTAAAGTCACTTTAAGCACCTTCTAAACCTCATTTTGCATCGTCTCATTCTCTTTAAAGTCACTTTAAGCACCTTCTAAATACCATTTTGCATCGTCTCATTCTCTTTAAAGTCACTTTAAGCACCTTCTAAACCTCACTTTGCATCGTCTCATTCTCTTTAAAGTCACTTTAAGCACCTTCTAAACACCATTTTGCATCGTCTCATTCTCTTTAAAGTCACTTTAAGCACCTTCTAAACACCATTTTGCATCGTCTCATTCTCTTTAAAGTCACTTTAAGCACCTTCTAAACACCATTTTGCATCGTCTCATTCTCTTTAAAGTCTTTTTAAGCACCTTCTAAACACCATTTTGCATCGTCTCATTCTCTTTAAAGTCACTTTAAGCACCTTCTAAACACCATTTTGCATCGTCTCATTCTCTTTAAAGTCACTTTAAGCACCTTCTTAACCTCATTTTGCATCGTCTCATTCTCTTTAAAGTCACTTTAAGCACCTTCTAAACCTCATTTTGCATCGTCTCATTCTCTTTAAAGTCACTTTAAGCACCTTCTAAACACCATTTTGCATCGTCTCATTCTCTTTAAAGTCACTTTAAGCACCTTCTTAACCTCATTTTGCATCGTCTCATTCTCTTTAAAGTCACTTTAAGCACCTTCTAAACACCATTTTGCATCGTCTCATTCTCTTTAAAGTCACTTTAAGCACCTTCTAAACACCATTTTGCATCGTCTCATTCTCTTTAAAGTCACTTTAAGCACCTTCTAAATACCATTTTGCATCGTCTCATTCTCTTTAAAGTCACTTTAAGCACCTTCTAAACCTCACTTTGCATCGTATCATTCTCTTTAAAGTCACTTTAAGCACCTTCTAAACACCATTTTGCATCGTCTCATTCTCTTTAAAGTCACTTTAAGCACCTTCTAAACACCATTTTGCATCGTCTCATTCTCTTTAAAGTCACTTTAAGCACCTTCTAAACACCATTTTGCATCGTCTCATTCTCTTTAAAGTCACTTTAAGCACCTTCTAAACCTCATTTTGCATCGTCTCATTCTCTTTAAAGTCACTTTAAGCACCTTCTAAACCTCATTTTGCATCGTCTCATTCTCTTTAAAGTCACTTTAATCACCTTCTAAACACCATTTTGCATCGTCTCATTCTCTTTAAAGTCACTTTAAGCACCTTCTTAATCTCATTTTGCATCGTCTCATTCTCTTTAAAGTCACTTTAAGCACCTTCTAAACCTCATTTTGCATCGTCTCATTCTCTTTAAAGTCACTTTAAGCACCTTCTAAACACCATTTTGCATCGTCTCATTCTCTTTACAGTCACTTTAAGCACCTTCTAAACCTCATTTTGCATCGTCTCATTCTCTTTAAAGTCACTTTAAGCACCTTCTAAACACCATTTTGCATCGTCTCATTCTCTTTAAAGTCACTTTAAGCACCTTCTAAACCTCACTTTGCATCGTCTCATTCTCTTTAAAGTCACTTTAAGCACCTTCTAAACACCATTTTGCATCGTCTCATTCTCTTTAAAGTCACTTTAAGCACCTTCTAAACACCATTTTGCATTGTCTCATTCTCTTTAAAGTCACTTTAAGCACCTTCTAAACACCATTTTGCATCGTCTCATTCTCTTTAAAGTCACTTTAAGCACCTTCTAAACCTCATTTTGCATCGTCTCATTCTCTTTAAAGTCACTTTAATCACCTTCTAAACACCATTTTGCATCGTCTCATTCTCTTTAAAGTCACTTTAAGCACCTTCTAAACCTCATTTTGCATCGTCTCATTCTCTTTAAAGTCACTTTAAGCACCTTCTAAACCTCATTTTGCATCGTCTCATTCTCTTTAAAGTCACTTTAATCACCTTCTAAACACCATTTTGCATCGTCTCATTCTCTTTAATGTCACTTTAAGCACCTTCTTAATCTCATTTTGCATCGTCTCATTCTCTTTAAAGTCACTTTAAGCACCTTTTAAACCTCATTTTGCATCGTCTCATTCTCTTTAAAGTCACTTTAAGCACCTTCTAAATACCATTTTGCATCGTCTCATTCTCTTTAAAGTCACTTTAAGCACCTTCTAAACCTCATTTTGCATCGTCTCATTCTCTTTAAAGTCACTTTAAGCACCTTCTAAACACCATTTTGCATCGTCTCATTCTCTTTAAAGTCACTTTAAGCACCTTCTAAACACCATTTTGCATCGTCTCATTCTCTTTAAAGTCACTTTAAGCACCTTCTAAATACCATTTTGCATCGTCTCATTCTCTTTAAAGTCACTTTAAGCACCTTCTAAACCTCACTTTGCATCGTCTCATTCTCTTTAAAGTCACTTTAAGCACCTTCTAAACCTCATTTTGCATCGTCTCATTCTCTTTAAAGTCACTTTAAGCACCTTCTAAACCTCATTTTGCATCGTCTCATTCTCTTTAAAGTCACTTTAAGCACCTTCTAAACCTCATTTTGCATCGTCTCATTCTCTTTAAAGTCACTTTATGCACCTTCTAAACACCATTTTGCATCGTCTCATTCTCTTTAAAGTCACTTTAAGCACCTTCTAAACACCATTTTGCATCGTCTCATTCTCTTTAAAGTCACTTTAAGCACCTTCTAAACACCATTTTGCATCGTCTCATTCTCTTTAAAGTCACTTTAAGCACCTTCTAAACACCATTTTGCATCGTCTCATTCTCTTTAAAGTCACCTTAAGCACCTTCTAAACACCATTTTGCATCGTCTCATTCTCTTTAAAGTCACTTTAAGCACCTTCTACACCTCATTTTGCATCGTCTCATTCTCTTTAAAGTCACTTTAAGCACCTTCTAAACACCATTTTGCATCGTCTCATTCTCTTTAAAGTCACTTTAAGCACCTTCTAAACACCATTTTGCATCGTCTCATTCTCTTTAAAGTCACCTTAAGCACCTTCTAAACACCATTTTGCATCGTCTCATTCTCTTTAAAGTCACTTTAAGCACCTTCTAAACACCATTTTGCATCGTCTCATTCTCTTTAAAGTCACTTTAAGCACCTTCTAAACACCATTTTGCATCGTCTCATTCTCTTTAAAGTCACTTTAAGCACCTTCTAAACCTCATTTTGCATCGTCTCATTCTCTTTAAAGTCACTTTAAGCACCTTCTAAACCTCATTTTGCATCGTCTCATTCTCTTTAAAGTCACTTTAAGCACCTTCTAAACCTCATTTTGCATCGTCTCATTCTCTTTAAAGTCACCTTAAGCACCTTCTAAACACCATTTTGCATCGTCTCATTCTCTTTAAAGTCACTTTAAGCACCTTCTAAACCTCATTTTGCATCGTCTCATTCTCTTTAAAGTCACTTTAAGCACCTTCTAAACACCATTTTGCATCGTCTCATTCTCTTTAAAGTCACCTTAAGCACCTTCTAAACACCATTTTGCATCGTCTCATTCTCTTTAAAGTCACTTTAAGCACCTTCTAAACACCATTTTGCATCGTCTCATTCTCTTTAAAGTCACTTTAAGCACCTTCTAAACACCATTTTGCATCGTCTCATTCTCTTTAAAGTCACTTTAAGCACCTTCTAAACCTCATTTTGCATCGTCTCATTCTCTTTAAAGTCACCTTAAGCACCTTCTAAACACCATTTTGCATCGTCTCATTCTCTTTAAAGTCACTTTAAGCACCTTCTAAACCTCATTTTGCATCGTCTCATTCTCTTTAAAGTCACCTTAAGCACCTTCTAAACACCATTTTGCATCGTCTCATTCTCTTTAAAGTCACTTTAAGCACCTTCTAAACCTCATTTTGCATCGTCTCATTCTCTTTAAAGTCACCTTAAGCACCTTCTAAACCTCATTTTGCATCGTCTCATTCTCTTTAAAGTCACTTTAAGCACCTTCTAAACACCATTTTGCATCGTCTCATTCTCTTTAAAGTCACTTTAAGCACCTTCTAAACACCATTTTGCATCGTCTCATTCTCTTTAAAGTCACTTTAAGCACCTTCTAAACCTCATTTTGCATCGTCTCATTCTCTTTAAAGTCACCTTAAGCACCTTCTAAACACCATTTTGCATCGTCTCATTCTCTTTAAAGTCACTTTAAGCACCTTCTAAACCTCATTTTGCATCGTCTCATTCTCTTTAAAGTCACTTTAAGCACCTTCTAAACCTCATTTTGCATCGTCTCATTCTCTTTAAAGTCACCTTAAGCACCTTCTAAACACCATTTTGCATCGTCTCATTCTCTTTAAAGTCACTTTAAGCACCTTCTAAACCTCATTTTGCATCGTCTCATTCTCTTTAAAGTCACTTTAAGCACCTTCTAAACACCATTTTGCATCGTCTCATTCTCTTTAAAGTCACTTTAAGCACCTTCTAAACCTCATTTTGCATCGTCTCATTCTCTTTAAAGTCACTTTAAGCACCTTCTAAACCTCATTTTGCATCGTCTCATTCTCTTTAAAGTCACCTTAAGCACCTTCTAAACACCATTTTGCATCGTCTCATTCTCTTTAAAGTCACTTTAAGCACCTTCTAAACCTCATTTTGCATCGTCTCATTCTCTTTAAAGTCACTTTAAGCACCTTCTAAACACCATTTTGCATCGTCTCATTCTCTTTAAAGTCACTTTAAGCACCTTCTAAACCTCATTTTGCATCGTCTCATTCTCTTTAAAGTCACTTTAAGCACCTTCTAAACCTCATTTTGCATCGTCTCATTCTCTTTAAAGTCACCTTAAGCACCTTCTAAACACCATTTTGCATCGTCTCATTCTCTTTAAAGTCACTTTAAGCACCTTCTAAACCTCATTTTGCATCGTCTCATTCTCTTTAAAGTCACTTTAAGCACCTTCTAAACCTCATTTTGCATCGTCTCATTCTCTTTAAAGTCACTTTAAGCACCTTCTAAACCTCATTTTGCATCGTCTCATTCTCTTTAAAGTCACCTTAAGCACCTTCTAAACCTCATTTTGCATCGTCTCATTCTCTTTAAAGTCACCTTAAGCACCTTCTAAACACCATTTTGCATCGTCTCATTCTCTTTAAAGTCACTTTAAGCACCTTCTAAACCTCATTTTGCATCGTCTCATTCTCTTTAAAGTCACCTTAAGCACCTTCTAAACACCATTTTGCATCGTCTCATTCTCTTTAAAGTCACTTTAAGCACCTTCTAAACCTCATTTTGCATCGTCTCATTCTCTTTAAAGTCACTTTAAGCACCTTCTAAACCTCATTTTGCATCGTCTCATTCTCTTTAAAGTCACTTTAAGCACCTTCTAAACCTCATTTTGCATCGTCTCATTCTCTTTAAAGTCACCTTAAGCACCTTCTAAACACCATTTTGCATCGTCTCATTCTCTTTAAAGTCACTTTAAGCACCTTCTAAACCTCATTTTGCATCGTCTCATTCTCTTTAAAGTCACTTTAAGCACCTTCTAAACCTCATTTTGCATCGTCTCATTCTCTTTAAAGTCACCTTAAGCACCTTCTAAACACCATTTTGCATCGTCTTATTCTCTTTAAAGTCACTTTAAGCACCTTCTAAACCTCATTTTGCATCGTCTCATTCTCTTTAAAGTCACTTTAAGCACCTTCTAAACCTCATTTTGCATCGTCTCATTCTCTTTAAAGTCACTTTAAGCACCTTCTAAACACCATTTTGCATCGTCTCATTCTCTTTAAAGTCACTTTAAGCACCTTCTAAACACCATTTTGCATCGTCTCATTCTCTTTAAAGTCACTTTAAGCACCTTCTAAACCTCATTTTGCATCGTCTCATTCTCTTTAAAGTCACTTTAAGCACCTTCTAAACCTCGTTTTGCATCGTCTCATTCTCTTTAAAGTCACCTTAAGCACCTTCTAAACACCATTTTGCATCGTCTCATTCTCTTTAAAGTCACTTTAAGCACCTTCTAAACCTCATTTTGCATCGTCTCATTCTCTTTAAAGTCACCTTAAGAACCTTCTAAACCTCATTTTGCATCGTCTCATTCTCTTTAAAGTCACTTTAAGCACCTTCTAAACCTCATTTTGCATCGTCTCATTCTCTTTAAAGTCACTTTAAGCACCTTCTAAACCTCATTTTGCATCGTCTCATTCTCTTTAAAGTCACTTTAAGCACCTTCTAAACACCATTTTGCATCGTCTCATTCTCTTTAAAGTCACTTTAAGCACCTTCTAAACCTCATTTTGCATCGTCTCATTCTCTTTAAAGTCACTTTAAGCACCTTCTAAACCTCATTTTGCATCGTCTCATTCTCTTTAAAGTCACTTTAAGCACCTTCTAAACACCATTTTGCATCGTCTCATTCTCTTTAAAGTCACTTTAAGCACCTTCTAAACCTCATTTTGCATCTTCTCATTCTCTTTAAAGTCACCTTAAGCACCTTCTAAACACCATTTTGCATCGTCTCATTCTCTTTAAAGTCACTTTAAGCACCTTCTAAACACCATTTTGCATCGTCTCATTCTCTTTAAAGTCACTTTAAGCACCTTCTAAACACCATTTTGCATCGTCTCATTCTCTTTAAAGTCACTTTAAGCACCTTCTAAACCTCATTTTGCATCGTCTCATTCTCTTTAAAGTCACTTTAAGCACCTTCTAAACACCATTTTGCATCGTCTCATTCTCTTTAAAGTCACTTTAAGCACCTTCTAAACCTCATTTTGCATCGTCTCATTCTCTTTAAAGTCACCTTAAGCACCTTCTAAACACCATTTTGCATCGTCTCATTCTCTTTAAAGTCACTTTAAGCACCTTCTAAACCTCATTTTGCATCGTCTCATTCTCTTTAAAGTCACTTTAAGCACCTTCTAAACACCATTTTGCATCGTCTCATTCTCTTTAAAGTCACCTTAAGCACCTTCTAAACACCATTTTGCATCGTCTCATTCTCTTTAAAGTCACCTTAAGCACCTTCTAAACACCATTTTGCATCGTCTCATTCTCTTTAAAGTCACTTTAAGCACCTTCTAAACCTCATTTTGCATCGTCTCATTCTCTTTAAAGTCACCTTAAGCACCTTCTAAACACCATTTTGCATCGTCTCATTCTCTTTAAAGTCACTTTAAGCACCTTCTAAACCTCATTTTGCATCGTCTCATTCTCTTTAAAGTCACTTTAAGCACCTTCTAAACACCATTTTGCATCGTCTCATTCTCTTTAAAGTCACTTTAAGCACCTTCTAAACACCATTTTGCATCGTCTCATTCTCTTTAAAGTCACTTTAAGCACCTTCTAAACCTCATTTTGCATCGTCTCATTCTCTTTAAAGTCACCTTAAGCACCTTCTAAACACCATTTTGCATCGTCTCATTCTCTTTAAAGTCACTTTAAGCACCTTCTAAACCTCATTTTGCATCGTCTCATTCTCTTTAAAGTCACTTTAAGCACCTTCTAAACCTCATTTTGCATCGTCTCATTCTCTTTAAAGTCACCTTAAGCACCTTCTAAACACCATTTTGCATCGTCTCATTCTCTTTAAAGTCACTTTAAGCACCTTCTAAACCTCATTTTGCATCGTCTCATTCTCTTTAAAGTCACTTTAAGCACCTTCTAAACACCATTTTGCATCGTCTCATTCTCTTTAAAGTCACTTTAAGCACCTTCTAAACCTCATTTTGCATCGTCTCATTCTCTTTAAAGTCACTTTAAGCACCTTCTAAACCTCATTTTGCATCGTCTCATTCTCTTTAAAGTCACCTTAAGCACCTTCTAAACACCATTTTGCATCGTCTCATTCTCTTTAAAGTCACCTTAAGCACCTTCTAAACACCATTTTGCATCGTCTCATTCTCTTTAAAGTCACTTTAAGCACCTTCTAAACACCATTTTGCATCGTCTCATTCTCTTTAAAGTCACTTTAAGCACCTTCTAAACCTCATTTTGCATCGTCTCATTCTCTTTAAAGTCACCTTAAGCACCTTCTAAACACCATTTTGCATCGTCTCATTCTCTTTAAAGTCACTTTAAGCACCTTCTAAACCTCATTTTGCATCGTCTCATTCTCTTTAAAGTCACTTTAAGCACCTTCTAAACCTCATTTTGCATCGTCTCATTCTCTTTAAAGTCACTTTAAGCACCTTCTAAACCTCATTTTGCATCGTCTCATTCTCTTTAAAGTCACCTTAAGCACCTTCTAAACCTCATTTTGCATCGTCTCATTCTCTTTAAAGTCACCTTAAGCACCTTCTAAACACCATTTTGCATCGTCTCATTCTCTTTAAAGTCACTTTAAGCACCTTCTAAACCTCATTTTGCATCGTCTCATTCTCTTTAAAGTCACCTTAAGCACCTTCTAAACCTCATTTTGCATCGTCTCATTCTCTTTAAAGTCACTTTAAGCACCTTCTAAACCCCATTTTGCATCGTCTCATTCTCTTTAAAGTCACTTTAAGCACCTTCTAAACCTCATTTTGCATCGTCTCATTCTCTTTAAAGTCACTTTAAGCACCTTCTAAACACCATTTTGCATCGTCTCATTCTCTTTAAAGTCACTTTAAGCACCTTCTAAACCTCATTTTGCATCGTCTCATTCTCTTTAAAGTCACTTTAAGCACCTTCTAAACCTCATTTTGCATCGTCTCATTCTCTTTAAAGTCACCTTAAGCACCTTCTAAACACCATTTTGCATCGTCTCATTCTCTTTAAAGTCACTTTAAGCACCTTCTAAACCTCATTTTGCATCGTCTCATTCTCTTTAAAGTCACCTTAAGCACCTTCTAAACACCATTTTGCATCGTCTTATTCTCTTTAAAGTCACTTTAAGCACCTTCTAAACCTCATTTTGCATCGTCTCATTCTCTTTAAAGTCACTTTAAGCACCTTCTAAACCTCATTTTGCATCGTCTCATTCTCTTTAAAGTCACTTTAAGCACCTTCTAAACACCATTTTGCATCGTCTCATTCTCTTTAAAGTCACTTTAAGCACCTTCTAAACACCATTTTGCATCGTCTCATTCTCTTTAAAGTCACTTTAAGCACCTTCTAAACCTCATTTTGCATCGTCTCATTCTCTTTAAAGTCACTTTAAGCACCTTCTAAACCTCATTTTGCATCGTCTCATTCTCTTTAAAGTCACCTTAAGCACCTTCTAAACACCATTTTGCATCGTCTCATTCTCTTTAAAGTCACTTTAAGCACCTTCTAAACCTCATTTTGCATCGTCTCATTCTCTTTAAAGTCACCTTAAGCACCTTCTAAACCTCATTTTGCATCGTCTCATTCTCTTTAAAGTCACTTTAAGCACCTTCTAAACCTCATTTTGCATCGTCTCATTCTCTTTAAAGTCACTTTAAGCACCTTCTAAACCTCATTTTGCATCGTCTCATTCTCTTTAAAGTCACTTTAAGCACCTTCTAAACACCATTTTGCATCGTCTCATTCTCTTTAAAGTCACTTTAAGCACCTTCTAAACCTCATTTTGCATCGTCTCATTCTCTTTAAAGTCACTTTAAGCACCTTCTAAACCTCATTTTGCATCGTCTCATTCTCTTTAAAGTCACTTTAAGCACCTTCTAAACACCATTTTGCATCGTCTCATTCTCTTTAAAGTCACTTTAAGCACCTTCTAAACCTCATTTTGCATCGTCTCATTCTCTTTAAAGTCACCTTAAGCACCTTCTAAACACCATTTTGCATCGTCTCATTCTCTTTAAAGTCACTTTAAGCACCTTCTAAACACCATTTTGCATCGTCTCATTCTCTTTAAAGTCACTTTAAGCACCTTCTAAACACCATTTTGCATCGTCTCATTCTCTTTAAAGTCACTTTAAGCACCTTCTAAACCTCATTTTGCATCGTCTCATTCTCTTTAAAGTCACTTTAAGCACCTTCTAAACACCATTTTGCATCGTCTCATTCTCTTTAAAGTCACTTTAAGCACCTTCTAAACCTCATTTTGCATCGTCTCATTCTCTTTAAAGTCACCTTAAGCACCTTCTAAACACCATTTTGCATCGTCTCATTCTCTTTAAAGTCACTTTAAGCACCTTCTAAACCTCATTTTGCATCGTCTCATTCTCTTTAAAGTCACTTTAAGCACCTTCTAAACACCATTTTGCATCGTCTCATTCTCTTTAAAGTCACCTTAAGCACCTTCTAAACACCATTTTGCATCGTCTCATTCTCTTTAAAGTCACCTTAAGCACCTTCTAAACACCATTTTGCATCGTCTCATTCTCTTTAAAGTCACTTTAAGCACCTTCTAAACCTCATTTTGCATCGTCTCATTCTCTTTAAAGTCACTTTAAGCACCTTCTAAACACCATTTTGCATCGTCTCATTCTCTTTAAAGTCACCTTAAGCACCTTCTAAACACCATTTTGCATCGTCTCATTCTCTTTAAAGTCACATTAAGCAGCTTCTAAACCTCATTTTGCATCGTCTCATTCTCTTTAAAGTCACTTTAAGCACCTTCTAAACACCATTTTGCATCGTCTCATTCTCTTTAAAGTCACTTTAAGCACCTTCTAAACACCATTTTGCATCGTCTCATTTTCTTTAAAGTCACTTTAAGAACCTTCTAAACCTCATTTTGCATCGTCTCATTCTCTTTAAAGTCACTTTAAGCACCTTCTAAACCTCATTTTGCATCGTCTCATTCTCTTTAAAGTCACTTTAAGCACCTTCTAAACACCATTTTGCATCGTCTCATTCTCTTTAAAGTCACTTTAAGCACCTTCTAAACCTCATTTTGCATCGTCTCATTCTCTTTAAAGTCACCTTAAGCACCTTCTAAACACCATTTTGCATCGTCTCATTCTCTTTAAAGTCACTTTAAGCACCTTCTAAACCTCATTTTGCATCGTCTCATTCTCTTTAAAGTCACTTTAAGCACCTTCTAAACCTCATTTTGCATCGTCTCATTCTCTTTAAAGTCACCTTAAGCACCTTCTAAACACCATTTTGCATCGTCTCATTCTCTTTAAAGTCACTTTAAGCACCTTCTAAACCTCATTTTGCATCGTCTCATTCTCTTTAAAGTCACTTTAAGCACCTTCTAAACCTCATTTTGCATCGTCTCATTCTCTTTAAAGTCACCTTAAGCACCTTCTAAACACCATTTTGCATCGTCTCATTCTCTTTAAAGTCACTTTAAGCACCTTCTAAACCTCATTTTGCATCGTCTCATTCTCTTTAAAGTCACCTTAAGCACCTTCTAAACACCATTTTGCATCGTCTCATTCTCTTTAAAGTCACTTTAAGCACCTTCTAAACACCATTTTGCATCGTCTCATTCTCTTTAAAGTCACTTTAAGCACCTTCTAAACACCATTTTGCATCGTCTCATTCTCTTTAAAGTCACTTTAAGCACCTTCTAAACCTCATTTTGCATCGTCTCATTCTCTTTAAAGTCACTTTAAGCACCTTCTAAACCTCATTTTGCATCGTCTCATTCTCTTTAAAGTCACCTTAAGCACCTTCTAAACACCATTTTGCATCGTCTCATTCTCTTTAAAGTCACTTTAAGCACCTTCTAAACCTCATTTTGCATCGTCTCATTCTCTTTAAAGTCACTTTAAGCACCTTCTAAACCTCATTTTGCATCGTCTCATTCTCTTTAAAGTCACTTTAAGCACCTTCTAAACACCATTTTGCATCGTTTCATTCTCTTTAAAGTCACTTTAAGCACCTTCTAAACCTCATTTTGCATCGTCTCATTCTCTTTAAAGTCACTTTAAGCACCTTCTAAACCTCATTTTGCATCGTCTCATTCTCTTTAAAGTCACTTTAAGCACCTTCTAAACACCATTTTGCATCGTCTCATTCTCTTTAAAGTCACTTTAAGCACCTTCTAAACACCATTTTGCATCGTCTCATTCTCTTTAAAGTCACTTTAAGCACCTTCTAAACCTCATTTTGCATCGTCTCATTCTCTTTAAAGTCACCTTAAGCACCTTCTAAACACCATTTTGCATCGTCTCATTCTCTTTAAAGTCACTTTAAGCACCTTCTAAACCTCATTTTGCATCGTCTCATTCTCTTTAAAGTCACCTTAAGCACCTTTTAAACACCATTTTGCATCGTCTCATTCTCTTTAAAGTCACTTTAAGCACCTTCTAAACCTCATTTTGCATCGTCTCATTCTCTTTAAAGTCACCTTAAGCACCTTCTAAACACCATTTTGCATCGTCTCATTCTCTTTAAAGTCACTTTAAGCACCTTCTAAACCTCATTTTGCATCGTCTCATTCTCTTTTAAGTCACCTTAAGCACCTTCTAAACACCATTTTGCATCGTCTCATTCTCTTTAAAGTCACCTTAAGCACCTTCTAAACCTCATTTTGCATCGTCTCATTCTCTTTAAAGTCACTTTAAGCACCTTCTAAACCTCATTTTGCATCGTCTCATTCTCTTTAAAGTCACCTTAAGCACCTTCTAAACACCATTTTGCATCGTCTCATTCTCTTTAAAGTCACTTTAAGCACCTTCTAAACCTCATTTTGCATCGTCTCATTCTCTTTAAAGTCACCTTAAGCACCTTCTAAACACCATTTTGCATCGTCTCATTCTCTTTAAAGTCACTTTAAGCACCTTCTAAACCTCATTTTGCATCGTCTCATTCTCTTTAAAGTCACTTTAAGCACCTTCTAAACCTCATTTTGCATCGTCTCATTCTCTTTAAAGTCACTTTAAGCACCTTCTAAACCTCATTTTGCATCGTCTCATTCTCTTTAAAGTCACCTTAAGCACCTTCTAAACACCATTTTGCATCGTCTCATTCTCTTTAAAGTCACTTTAAGCACCTTCTAAACCTCATTTTGCATCGTCTCATTCTCTTTAAAGTCACCTTAAGCACCTTCTTAACACCATTTTGCATCGTCTCATTCTCTTTAAAGTCACCTTAAGCACCTTCTAAACACCATTTTGCATCGTCTCATTCTCTTTAAAGTCACTTTAAGCACCTTCTAAACACCATTTTGCATCGTCTCATTCTCTTTAAAGTCACTTTAAGCACCTTCTAAACCTCATTTTGCATCGTCTCATTCTCTTTAAAGTCACTTTAAGCACCTTCTAAACCTCATTTTGCATCGTCTCATTCTCTTTAAAGTCACCTTAAGCACCTTCTAAACACCATTTTGCATCGTCTCATTCTCTTTAAAGTCACTTTAAGCACCTTCTAAACACCATTTTGCATCGTCTCATTCTCTTTAAAGTCACTTTAAGCACCTTCTAAACACCATTTTGCATCGTCTCATTCTCTTTAAAGTCACTTTAAGCACCTTCTAAACACCATTTTGCATCGTCTCATTCTCTTTAAAGTCACTTTAAGTACCTTCTAAACCTCATTTTGCATCGTCTCATTCTCTTTAAAGTCACCTTAAGCACCTTCTAAACACCATTTTGCATCGTCTCATTCTCTTTAAAGTCACTTTAAGCACCTTCTAAACCTCATTTTGCATCGTCTCATTCTCTTTAAAGTCACCTTAAGCACCTTCTAAACACCATTTTGCATCGTCTCATTCTCTTTAAAGTCACTTTAAGCACCTTCTAAACCTCATTTTGCATCGTCCTATTCTCTTTAAAGTCACCTTAAGCACCTTCTAAACACCATTTTGCATCGTCTCATTCTCTTTAAAGTCACTTTAAGCACCTTCTAAACCTCATTTTGCATCGTCTCATTCTCTTTAAAGTCACCTTAAGCACCTTCTAAACACCATTTTGCATCGTCTCATTCTCTTTAAAGTCACTTTAAGCACCTTCTAAACACCATTTTGCATCGTCTCATTCTCTTTAAAGTCACTTTAAGCACCTTCTAAACACCATTTTGCATCGTCTCATTCTCTTTAAAGTCACTTTAAGCACCTTCTAAACCTCATTTTGCATCGTCTCATTCTCTTTAAAGTCACCTTAAGCACCTTCTAAACACCATTTTGCATCGTCTCATTCTCTTTAAAGTCACCTTAAGCACCTTCTAAACACCATTTTGCATCGTCTCATTCTCTTTAAAGTCACTTTAAGCACCTTCTAAACCTCATTTTGCATCGTCTCATTCTCTTTAAAGTCACCTTAAGCACCTTCTAAACACCATTTTGCATCGTCTCATTCTCTTTAAAGTCACTTTAAGCACCTTCTAAACCTCATTTTGCATCGTCTCATTCTCTTTAAAGTCACCTTAAGCACCTTCTAAACACCATTTTGCATCGTCTCATTCTCTTTAAAGTCACTTTAAGCACCTTCTAAACCTCATTTTGCATCGTCTCATTCTCTTTAAAGTCACTTTAAGCACCTTCTAAACCTCATTTTGCATCGTCTCATTCTCTTTAAAGTCACCTTAAGCACCTTCTAAACCTCATTTTGCATCGTCTCATTCTCTTTAAAGTCACTTTAAGCACCTTCTAAACCTCATTTTGCATCGTCTCATTCTCTTTAAAGTCACCTTAAGCACCTTCTAAACACCATTTTGCATCGTCTCATTCTCTTTAAAGTCACTTTAAGCACCTTCTAAACCTCATTTTGCATCGTCTCATTCTCTTTAAAGTCACCTTAAGCACCTTCTAAACACCATTTTGCATCGTCTCATTCTCTTTAAAGTCACTTTAAGCACCTTCTAAACCTCATTTTGCATCGTCTCATTCTCTTTAAAGTCACTTTAAGCACCTTCTAAACCTCATTTTGCATCGTCTCATTCTCTTTAAAGTCACTTTAAGCACCTTCTAAACCTCATTTTGCATCGTCTCATTCTCTTTAAAGTCACCTTAAGCACCTTCTAAACACCATTTTGCATCGTCTCATTCTCTTTAAAGTCACTTTAAGCACCTTCTAAACCTCATTTTGCATCGTCTCATTCTCTTTAAAGTCACCTTAAGCACCTTCTAAACACCATTTTGCATAGTCTCATTCTCCTTAAAGTCACTTTAAGCACCTTCTAAACACCATTTTGCATCGTCTCATTCTCTTTAAAGTCACTTTAAGCACCTTCTAAACACCATTTTGCATCGTCTCATTCTCTTTAAAGTCACTTTAAGCACCTTCTAAACACCATTTTGCATCGTCTCATTCTCTTTAAAGTCACTTTAAGCACCTTCTAAACACCCTTTTGCATCGTCTCATTCTCTTTAAAGTCACTTTAAGCACCTTCTAAACACCATTTTGCATCGTCTCATTCTCTTTAAAGTCACTTTAAGCACCTTCTAAACACCATTTTGCATCGTCTCATTCTCTTTAAAGTCACTTTAAGCACCTTCTAAACCTCATTTTGCATCGTCTCATTCTCTTTAAAGTCACTTTAAGCACCTTCTAAACCTCATTTTGCATCGTCTCATTCTCTTTAAAGTCACTTTAAGCACCTTCTAAACACCATTTTGCATCGTCTCATTCTCTTTAAAGTCACTTTAAGCACCTTCTAAACCTCATTTTGCATCGTCTCATTCTCTTTAAAGTCACCTTAAGCACCTTCTAAACACCATTTTGCATAGTCTCATTCTCCTTAAAGTCACTTTAAGCACCTTCTAAACACCATTTTGCATCGTCTCATTCTCTTTAAAGTCACTTTAAGCACCTTCTAAACCTCATTTTGCATCGTCTCATTCTCTTTAAAGTCACCTTAAGCACCTTCTAAACACCATTTTGCATCGTCTCATTCTCTTTAAAGTCACTTTAAG
Source organism: Anopheles coustani (assembly GCF_943734705.1). Classification (NCBI taxonomy): domain Eukaryota; kingdom Metazoa; phylum Arthropoda; class Insecta; order Diptera; family Culicidae; genus Anopheles; species Anopheles coustani. Next base: position 29,911 of record NW_026525251.1, read on the forward strand.
CACCTTCTAAACCTCATTTTGCATCGTCTCATTCTCTTTAAAGTCACCTTAAGCACCTTCTAAACCTCATTTTGCATCGTCTCATTCTCTTTAAAGTCACTTTAAGCACCTTCTAAACACCATTTTGCATCGTCTCATTCTCTTTAAAGTCACTTTAAGCACCTTCTAAACCTCATTTTGCATCGTCTCATTCTCTTTAAAGTCACCTTAAGCACCTTCTAAACACCATTTTGCATCGTCTCATTCTCTTTAAAGTCACTTTAAGCACCTTCTAAACCTCATTTTGCATCGTCTCATTCTCTTTAAAGTCACCTTAAGCACCTTCTAAACCTCATTTTGCATCGTCTCATTCTCTTTAAAGTCACTTTAAGCACCTTCTAAACACCATTTTGCATCGTCTCATTCTCTTTAAAGTCACTTTAAGCACCTTCTAAACACCATTTTGCATCGTCTCATTCTCTTTAAAGTCACTTTAAGCACCTTCTAAACACCATTTTGCATCGTCTCATTCTCTTTAAAGTCACCTTAAGCACCTTCTAAACACCATTTTGCATCGTCTCATTCTCTTTAAAGTCACTTTAAGCACCTTCTAAACCTCACATTTTGCATCGTCTCATTCTCTTTAAAGTCACCTTAAGCACCTTCTAAACACCATTTTGCATCGTCTCATTCTCTTTAAAGTCACTTTAAGCACCTTCTAAACCTCATTTTGCATCGTCTCATTCTCTTTAAAGTCACCTTAAGCACCTTCTAAACCTCATTTTGCATCGTCTCATTCTCTTTAAAGTCACTTTAAGCACCTTCTAAACTCATTTTGCATCGTCTCATTCTCTTTAAAGTCACCTTAAGCACCTTCTAAACACCATTTTGCATCGTCTCATTCTCTTTGAAGTCACTTTAAGCACCTTCTAAACCTCATTTTGCATCGTCTCATTCTCTTTAAAGTCACCTTAAGCACCTTCTAAACACCATTTTGCATCGTCTCATTCTCTTTAAAGTCACTTAAGCACCTTCTAAAACCTCATTTTGCATCGTCTCATTCTCTTTAAAAGTCACTTTAAGCACCTTCTAAACACCATTTTGCATCGTCTCATTCTCTTTAAAGTCACTTTAAGCACCTTCTAAACACCATTTTGCATCGTCTCATTCTCTTTAAAGTCACTTTAAGCACCTTCTAAACCTCATTTTGCATCGTCTCATTCTCTTTAAAGTCACCTTAAGCACCTTCTAAACCTCATTTTGCATCGTCTCATTCTCTTTAAAGTCACTTTAAGCACCTTCTAAACCTCATTTTTGCATCGTCTCATTCTCTTTAAAGTCACTTTAAGCACCTTCTAAAACCTCATTTTGCATCGTCTCATTCTCTTTAAAGTCACTTTAAGCACCTTCTAAACCTCATTTTGCATCGTCTCATTCTCTTTAAAGTCACTTTAAGCACCTTCTAAACACCATTTTGCATCGTCTCATTCTCTTTAAAGTCACTTTAAGCACCTTCTAAACCTCATTTTGCATCGTCTCATTCTCTTTAAAGTCACCTTAAGCACCTTCTAAACACCATTTTGCATCGTCTCATTCTCTTTAAAGTCACTTTAAGCACCTCTAAACCTCATTTTGCATCGTCTCATTCTCTTTAAAGTCACTTTAAGCACCTTCTAAACCTCATTTTGCATCGTCTCATTCTCTTTAAAGTCACTTTAAGCACCTTCTAAACACCATTTTGCATCGTCTCATTCTCTTTAAAGTCACTTTAAGCACCTTCTAAACACCATTTTGCATCGTCTCATTCTCTTTAAAGTCACTTTAAGCACCTTCTAAACCTCATTTTGCATCGTCTCATTCTCTTTAAAGTCACCTTAAGCACCTTCTAAACACCATTTTGCATCGTCTCATTCTCTTTAAAGTCACTTTAAGCACCTTCTAAACCTCATTTTGCATCGTCTCATTCTCTTTAAGTCACCTTAAGCACCTTCTAAACCTCATTTTGCATCGTCTCATTCTCTTTAAAGTCACTTTAAGCACCTTCTAAACCTCATTTTGCATCGTCTCATTCTCTTTAAAGTCACCTTAAGCACCTTCTAAACACCATTTTGCATCGTCTCATTCTCTTTAAAGTCACTTTAAGCACCTTCTAAACCCCATTTTGCATCGTCTCATTCTCTTTAAAGTCACTTTAAGCACCTTCTAAACCTCATTTTGCATCGTCTCATTCTCTTTAAAGTCACCTTAAGCACCTTCTAAACCTCATTTTGCATCGTCTCATTCTCTTTAAAGTCACTTTAAGCACCTTCTAAACCTCATTTTGCATCGTCTCATTCTCTTTAAAGTCACCTTAAGCACCTTCTAAACAACATTTTGCATCGTCTCATTCTCTTTAAAGTCACTTTAAGCACCTTCTAAACCTCATTTTGCATCGTCTCATTCTCTTTAAAGTCACCTTAAGCACCTTCTAAACACCATTTTGCATCGTCTCATTCTCTTTAAAGTCACTTTAAGCACCTTCTAAACCTCATTTTGCATCGTCTCATTCTCTTTAAAGTCACTTTAAGCACCTTCTAAACCTCATTTTGCATCGTCTCATTCTCTTTAAAGTCACCTTAAGCACCTTCTAAACACCATTTTGCATCGTCTCATTCTCTTTAAAGTCACTTTAAGCACCTTCTAAACCTCATTTTGCATCGTCTCATTCTCTTTAAAGTCACTTTAAGCACCTTCTAAACACCATTTTGCATCGTCTCATTCTCTTTAAAGTCACCTTAAGCACCTTCTAAACACCATTTTTGCATCGTCTCATCTCTTTAAAGTCACTTTAAGCACCTTCTAAACACCATTTTGCATCGTCTCATTCTCTTTAAAGTCACTTTAAGCACCTTCTAAACACCATTTTGCATCGTCTCATTCTCTTTAAAGTCACTTTAAGCACCTTCTAAACACCATTTTGCATCGTCTCATTCTCTTTAAAGTCACTTTAAGCACCTTCTAAACACCATTTTGCATCGTCTCATTCTCTTTAAAGTCACTTTAAGCACCTTCTAAACACCATTTTGCATCGTCTCATTCTCTTTAAAGTCACTTTAAGCACCTTCTAAACACCATTTTGCATCGTCTCATTCTCTTTAAAGTCACTTTAAGCACCTTCTAAACACCATTTTGCATCGTCTCATTCTCTTTAAAGTCACCTTAAGCACCTTCTAAACACCATTTTGCATCGTCTCATTCTCTTTAAAGTCACTTTAAGCACCTTCTAAACCTCATTTTGCATCGTCTCATTCTCTTTAAAGTCACCTTAAGCACCTTCTAAACACCATTTTGCATCGTCTCATTCTCTTTAAAGTCACTTTAAGCACCTTCTAAACCTCATTTTGCATCGTCTCATTCTCTTTAAAGTCACCTTAAGCACCCTTCTAAACCTCATTTTGCATCGTCTCATTCTCTTTAAAGTCACCTAAGCACCTTCTAAACACCATTTTGCATCGTCTCATTCTCTTTAAAGTCACCTTAAGCACCTTCTAAACACCATTTTGCATCGTCTCATTCTCTTTAAAGTCACTTTAAGCACCTTCTAAACCTCATTTTTGCATCGTCTCATTCTCTTTAAAGTCACCTTAAGCACCTTCTAAACACCATTTTGCATCGTCTCATTCTCTTTAAAGTCACCTTAAGCACCTTCTAAACCTCATTTTGCATCGTCTCATTCTCTTTAAAGTCACCTTAAGCACCTTCTAAACCTCATTTTGCATCGTCTCATTCTCTTTAAAGTCACTTTAAGCCACCTTCTAAACCTCATTTTGCATCGTCTCATTCTCTTTAAAGTCACCTTAAGCACCTTCTAAACACCATTTTGCATCGTCTCATTCTCTTTGAAGTCACTTTAAGCACCTTCTAAACCTCATTTTGCATCGTCTCATTCTCTTTAAAGTCACCTTAAGCACTTCTAAACACCATTTTGCATCGTCTCATTCTCTTTAAAGTCACTTTAAGCACCTTCTAAACCTCATTTTGCATCGTCTCATTCTCTTTAAAGTCACTTTAAGCACCTTCTAAACACCATTTTGCATCGTCTCATTCTCTTTAAAGTCACTTTAAGCACCTTCTAAACCTCATTTTGCATCGTCTCATTCTCTTTAAAGTCACTTTAAGCACCTTCTAAACCTCATTTTGCATCGTCTCATTCTCTTTAAAGTCACCTTAAGCACCTTCTAAACCTCATTTTGCATCGTCTCATTCTCTTTAAAGTCACTTTAAGCACCTTCTAAACCTCATTTTGCATCGTCTCATTCTCTTTAAAAGTCACTTTAAGCACCTTCTAAACCTCATTTTGCATCGTCTCATTCTCTTTAAAGTCACTTTAAGCACCTTCTAAACCTCATTTTGCATCGTCTCATTCTCTTTAAAGTCACTTTAAGCACCTTCTAAACACCATTTTGCATCGTCTCATTCTCTTTAAAGTCACTTTAAGCACCTTCTAAACCTCATTTTGCATCGTCTCATTCTCTTTAAAGTCACCTTAAGCACCTTCTAAACACCATTTTGCATCGTCTCATTCTCTTTAAAGTCACTTTAAGCACCTTCTAAACCTCATTTTGCATCGTCTCATTCTCTTTAAAGTCACTTTAAGCACCTTCTAAACCTCATTTTGCATCGTCTCATTCTCTTTAAAGTCACTTTAAGCACCTTCTAAACACCATTTTGCATCGTCCTCATTCTCTTTAAAGTCACTTTAAGCACCTTCTAAACACCATTTTGCATCGTCTCATTCTCTTTAAAGTCACTTTAAGCACCTTCTAAACCTCATTTTGCATCGTCTCATTCTCTTTAAAGTCACTTAAGCACCTTCTAAACACCATTTTGCATCGTCTCATTCTCTTTAAAGTCACTTTAAGCACCTTCTAAACCTCATTTGCATCGTCTCATTCTCTTTAAAGTCACCTTAAGCACCTTCTAAACCTCATTTTGCATCGTCTCATTCTCTTTAAAGTCACTTTAAGCACCTTCTAAACCTCATTTTGCATCGTCTCATTCTCTTTAAAGTCACCTTAAGCACCTTCTAAACACCATTTTGCATCGTCTCATTCTCTTTAAAGTCACTTTAAGCACCTTCTAAACCTCATTTTGCATCGTCTCATTCTCTTTAAAGTCACTTTAAGCACCTTCTAAACACCATTTTGCATCGTCTCATTCTCTTTAAAGTCACTTTAAGCACCTTCTAAACCTCATTTTGCATGGTCTCATTCTCTTTAAAGTCACCTTAAGCACCTTCTAAACACCATTTTGCATCGTCTCATTCTCTTTAAAGTCACTTTAAGCACCTTCTAAACACCATTTTGCATCGTCTCATTCTCTTTAAAGTCACTTTAAGCACCTTCTAAACACCATTTTGCACCGTCTCATTCTCTTTAAAGTCACTTTAAGCACCTTCTAAACCTCATTTTGCATCGTCTCATTCTCTTTAAAGTCACTTTAAGCACCTTCTAAACCTCATTTTGCATCGTCTCATTCTCTTTAAAGTCACCTTAAGCACCTTCTAAACACCATTTTGCATCGTCTCATTCTCTTTAAAGTCACTTTAAGCACCTTCTAAACACCATTTTGCATCGTCTCATTCTCTTTAAAGTCACTTTAAGCACCTTCTAAACCTCATTTTGCATCGTCTCATTCTCTTTAAAGTCACTTTAAGCACCTTCTAAACCTCATTTTGCATCGTCTCATTCTCTTTAAAGTCACTTTAAGCACCTTCTAAACACCATTTTGCATCGTCTCATTCTCTTTAAAGTCACTTTAAGCACCTTCTAAACACCATTTTGCATCGTCTCATTCTCTTTAAAGTCACTTTAAGCACCTTCTAAACCTCATTTTGCATCGTCTCATTCTCTTTAAAGTCACCTTAAGCACCTTCTAAACACCATTTTGCATCGTCTCATTCTCTTTAAAGTCACTTTAAGCACCTTCTAAACCTCATTTTGCATCGTCTCATTCTCTTTAAAGTCACCTTAAGCACCTTCTAAACCTCATTTTGCATCGTCTCATTCTCTTTAAAGTCACTTTAAGCACCTTCTAAACCTCATTTTGCATCGTCTCATTCTCTTTAAAGTCACCTTAAGCACCTTCTAAACACCATTTTGCATCGTCTCATTCTCTTTAAAGTCACTTTAAGCACCTTCTAAACCTCATTTTGCATCGTCTCATTCTCTTTAAAGTCACCTTAAGCACCTTCTAAACACCATTTTGCATCGTCTCATTCTCTTTAAAGTCACTTTAAGCACCTTCTAAACCTCATTTTGCATGGTCTCATTCTCTTTAAAGTCACCTTAAGCACCTTCTAAACACCATTTTGCATCGTCTCATTCTCTTTAAAGTCACTTTAAGCACCTTCTAAACACCATTTTGCATCGTCTCATTCTCTTTAAAGTCACTTTAAGCACCTTCTAAACACCATTTTGCATCGTCTCATTCTCTTTAAAGTCACTTTAAGCACCTTCTAAACCTCATTTTGCATCGTCTCATTCTCTTTAAAGTCACTTTAAGCACCTTCTAAACCTCATTTTGCATCGTCTCATTCTCTTTAAAGTCACCTTAAGCACCTTCTAAACACCATTTTGCATCGTCTCATTCTCTTTAAAGTCACTTTAAGCACCTTCTAAACACCATTTTGCATCGTCTCATTCTCTTTAAAGTCACTTTAAGCACCTTCTAAACCTCATTTTGCATCGTCTCATTCTCTTTAAAGTCACTTTAAGCACCTTCTAAACCTCATTTTGCATCGTCTCATTCTCTTTAAAGTCACTTTAAGCACCTTCTAAACACCATTTTGCATCGTCTCATTCTCTTTAAAGTCACTTTAAGCACCTTCTAAACCTCATTTTGCATCGTCTCATTCTCTTTAAAGTCACTTTAAGCACCTTCTAAACACCATTTTGCATCGTCTCATTCTCTTTAAAGTCACTTTAAGCACCTTCTAAACACCATTTTGCATCGTCTCATTCTCTTTAAAGTCACTTTAAGCACCTTCTAAACCTCATTTTGCATCGTCTCATTCTCTTTAAAGTCACTTTAAGCACCTTCTAAACACCATTTTGCATCGTCTCATTCTCTTTAAAGTCACTTTAAGCACCTTCTAAAGACCATTTTGCATCGTCTCATTCTCTTTAAAGTCACTTTAAGCACCTTCAAAACACCATTTTGCATCGTCTCATTCTCTTTAAAGTCACTTTAAGCACCTTCTAAACCTCATTTTGCATCGTCTCATTCTCTTTAAAGTCACCTTAAGCACCTTCTAAACACCATTTTGCATCGTCTCATTCACTTTAAAGTCACTTTAAGCACCTTCTAAACCTCATTTTGCATCGTCTCATTCTCTTTAAAGTCACTTTAAGCACCTTCTAAACACCATTTTGCATCGTCTCATTCTCTTTAAAGTCACTTTAAGCACCTTCTAAACCTCATTTTGCATCGTCTCATTCTCTTTAAAGTCACTTTAAGCACCTTCTAAAGACCATTTTGCATCGTCTCATTCACTTTAAAGTCACTTTAAGCACCTTCTAAACACCATTTTGCATCGTCTCATTCTCTTTAAAGTCACTTTAAGCACCTTCTAAACCTCATTTTGCATCGTCTCATTCTCTTTAAAGTCACTTTAAGCACCTTCTAAACACCATTTTGCATCGTCTCATTCTCTTTAAAGTCACTTTAAGCACCTTCTAAACCTCATTTTGCATCGTCTCATTCTCTTTAAAGTCACTTTAAGCACCTTCTAAACACCATTTTGCATCGTCTCATTCTCTTTAAAGTCACCTTAAGCACCTTCTAAAGACCATTTTGCATCGTCTCATTCTCTTTAAAGTCACTTTAAGCACCTTCTAAACACCATTTTGCATCGTCTCATTCTCTTTAAAGTCACTTTAAGCACCTTCTAAACACCATTTTGCATCGTCTCATTCTCTTTAAAGTCACTTTAAGCACCTTCTAAACACCATTTTGCATCGTCTCATTCTCTTTAAAGTCACTTTAAGCACCTTCTAAACCTCATTTTGCATCGTCTCATTCTCTTTAAAGTCACCTTAAGCACCTTCTAAACCTCATTTTGCATCGTCTCATTCTCTTTAAAGTCACCTTAAGCACCTTCTAAACACCATTTTGCATCGTCTCATTCTCTTTAAAGTCACTTTAAGCACCTTCTAAACCTCATTTTGCATCGTCTCATTCTCTTTAAAGTCACTTTAAGCACCTTCTAAACACCATTTTGCATCGTCTCATTCTCTTTAAAGTCACTTTAAGCACCTTCTAAACACCATTTTGCATCGTCTCATTCTCTTTAAAGTCACCTTAAGCACCTTCTAAACACCATTTTGCATCGTCTCATTCTCTTTAAAGTCACTTTAAGCACCTTCTAAACCTCATTTTGCATCGTCTCATTCTCTTTAAAGTCACCTTAAGCACCTTCTTAACACCATTTTGCATCGTCTCATTCTCTTTAAAGTCACTTTAAGCACCTTCTAAACCTCATTTTGCATCGTCTCATTCTCTTTAAAGTCACTTTAAGCACCTTCTAAACCTCATTTTGCATCGTCTCATTCTCTTTAAAGTCACTTTAAGCACCTTCTAAACCTCATTTTGCATCGTCTCATTCTCTTTAAAGTCACCTTAAGCACCTTCTAAACACCATTTTGCATCGTCTCATTCTCTTTAAAGTCACTTTAAGCACCTTCTAAACACCATTTTGCATCGTCTCATTCTCTTTAAAGTCACTTTAAGCACCTTCTAAACCTCATTTTGCATCGTCTCATTCTCTTTAAAGTCACTTTAAGCACCTTCTAAACCTACTTTTGCATCGTCTCATTCTCTTTAAAGTCACTTTAAGCACCTTCTAAACACCATTTTGCATCGTCTCATTCTCTTTAAAGTCACTTTAAGCACCTTCTAAACCTCATTTTGCATCGTCTCATTCTCTTTAAAGTCACTTTAAGCACCTTCTAAACACCATTTTGCATCGTCTCATTCTCTTTAAAGTCACTTTAAGCACCTTCTAAACCTCATTTTGCATCGTCTCATTCTCTTTAAAGTCACTTTAAGCACCTTCTAAACCTCATTTTGCATCGTCTCATTCTCTTTAAAGTCACTTTAAGCACCTTCTAAACACCATTTTGCATCGTCTCATTCTCTTTAAAGTCACTTTAAGCACCTTCTAAACACCATTTTGCATCGTCTCATTCTCTTTAAAGTCACCTTAAGCACCTTCTAAACACCATTTTGCATCGTCTCATTCTCTTTAAAGTCACTTTAAGCACCTTCTAAACCTCATTTTGCATCGTCTCATTCTCTTTAAAGTCACCTTAAGCACCTTCTAAACCTCATTTTGCATCGTCTCATTCTCTTTAAAGTCACTTTAAGCACCTTCTAAACCTCATTTTGCATCGTCTCATTCTCTTTAAAGTCACTTTAAGCACCTTCTAAACCTCATTTTGCATCGTCTCATTCTGTTTAAAGTCACCTTAAGCACCTTCTAAACCTCATTTTGCATCGTCTCATTCTCTTTAAAGTCACCTTAAGCACCTTCTAAACACCATTTTGCATCGTCTCATTCTCTTTAAAGTCACCTTAAGCACCTTCTAAACACCATTTTGCATCGTCTCATTCTCTTTAAAGTCACTTTAAGCACCTTCTAAACCTCATTTTGCATCGTCTCATTCTCTTTAAAGTCACTTTAAGCACCTTCTAAACCTCATTTTGCATCGTCTCATTCTCTTTAAAGTCACTTTAAGCACCTTCTAAACCTCATTTTGCATCGTCTCATTCTCTTTAAAGTCACCTTAAGCACCTTCTAAACACCATTTTGCATCGTCTCATTCTCTTTAAAGTCACCTTAAGCACCTTCTAAACACCATTTTGCATCGTCTCATTCTCTTTAAAGTCACTTTAAGCACCTTCTAAACCTCATTTTGCATCGTCTCATTCTCTTTAAAGTCACCTTAAGCACCTTCTAAACACCATTTTGCATCGTCTCATTCTCTTTAAAGTCACTTTAAGCACCTTCTAAACCTCATTTTGCATCGTCTCATTCTCTTTAAAGTCACTTTAAGCACCTTCTAAACCTCATTTTGCATCGTCTCATTCTCTTTAAAGTCACCTTAAGCACCTTCTAAACCTCATTTTGCATCGTCTCTTTCTCTTTAAAGTCACCTTAAGCACCTTCTAAACCTCATTTTGCATCGTCTCATTCTCTTTAAAGTCACCTTAAGCACCTTCTAAACACCATTTTGCATCGTCTCATTCTCTTTAAAGTCACTTTAAGCACCTTCTAAACCTCATTTTGCATCGTCTCATTCTCTTTAAAGTCACCTTAAGCACCTTCTAAACACCATTTTGCATCGTCTCATTCTCTTTAAAGTCACTTTAAGCACCTTCTAAACCTCATTTTGCATCGTCTCATTCTCTTTAAAGTCACTTTAAGCACCTTCTAAACCTCATTTTGCATCGTCTCATTCTCTTTAAAGTCACTTTAAGCACCTTCTAAACCTCATTTTGCATCGTCTCATTCTCTTTAAAGTCACTTTAAGCACCTTCTAAACACCATTTTGCATCGTCTCATTCTCTTTAAAGTCACTTTAAGCACCTTCTAAACCTCATTTTGCATCGTCTCATTCTCTTTAAAGTCACTTTAAGCACCTTCTAAACCTCATTTTGCACCGTCTCATTCTCTTTAAAGTCACTTTAAGCACCTTCTAAACCTCATTTTGCATCGTCTCATTCTCTTTAAAGTCACTTTAAGCACCTTCTAAACCTCATTTTGCATCGTCTCATTCTCTTTAAAGTCACTTTAAGCACCTTCTAAACCTCATTTTGCATCGTCTCATTCTCTTTAAAGTCACTTTAAGCACCTTCTAAACACCATTTTGCATCGTCTCATTCTCTTTAAAGTCACCTTAAGCACCTTCTAAACACCATTTTGCATCGTCTCATTCTCTTTAAAGTCACTTTAAGCACCTTCTAAACCTCATTTTGCATCGTCTCATTCTCTTTAAAGTCACTTTAAGCACCTTCTAAACCTCATTTTGCATCGTCTCATTCTCTTTAAAGTCACCTTAAGCACCTTCTAAACACCATTTTGCATCGTCTCATTCTCTTTAAAGTCACTTTAAGCACCTTCTAAACCTCATTTTGCATCGTCTCATTCTCTTTAAAGTCACTTTAAGCACCTTCTAAACCTCATTTTGCATCGTCTCATTCTCTTTAAAGTCACTTTAAGCACCTTCTAAACCTCATTTTGCATCGTCTCATTCTCTTTAAAGTCACTTTAAGCACCTTCTAAACACCATTTTGCATCGTCTCATTCTCTTTAAAGTCACCTTAAGCACCTTCTAAACACCATTTTGCATCGTCTCATTCTCTTTAAAGTCACTTTAAGCACCTTCTAATCCTCATTTTGCATCGTCTCATTCTCTTTAAAGTCACTTTAAGCACCTTCTAAACCTCATTTTGCATCGTCTCATTCTCTTTAAAGTCACTTTAAGCACCTTCTAAACCTCATTTTGCATCGTCTCATTCTCTTTAAAGTCACTTTAAGCACCTTCTAAACCTCATTTTGCATCGTCTCATTCTCTTTAAAGTCACTTTAAGCACCTTCTAAACCTCATTTTGCATCGTCTCATTCTCTTTAAAGTCACCTTAAGCACCTTCTAAACACCATTTTGCATCGTCTCATTCTCTTTAAAGTCACCTTAAGCACCTTCTAAACACCATTTTGCATCGTCTCATTCTCTTTAAAGTCACTTTAAGCACCTTCTAAACCTCATTTTGCATCGTCTCATTCTCTTTAAAGTCACCTTAAGCACCTTCTAAACACCATTTTGCATCGTCTCATTCTCTTTAAAGTCACTTTAAGCACCTTCTAAACCTCATTTTGCATCGTCTCATTCTCTTTAAAGTCACCTTAAGCACCTTCTAAACCTCATTTTGCATCGTCTCATTCTCTTTAAAGTCACTTTAAGCACCTTCTAAACCTCATTTTGCATCGTCTCATTCTCTTTAAAGTCACTTTAAGCACCTTCTAAACCTCATTTTGCATCGTCTCATTCTCTTTAAAGTCACCTTAAGCACCTTCTAAACACCATTTTGCATCGTCTCATTCTCTTTAAAGTCACTTTAAGCACCTTCTAAACACCATTTTGCATCGTCTCATTCTCTTTAAAGTCACTTTAAGCACCTTCTAAACCTCATTTTGCATCGTCTCATTCTCTTTAAAGTCACTTTAAGCACCTTCTAAACCTCATTTTGCATCGTCTCATTCTCTTTAAAGTCACTTTAAGCACCTTCTAAACACCATTTTGCATCGTCTCATTCTCTTTAAAGTCACTTTAAGCACCTTCTAAACACCATTTTGCATCGTCTCATTCTCTTTAAAGTCACCTTAAGCACCTTCTAAACACCATTTTGCATCGTCTCATTCTCTTTAAAGTCACTTTAAGCACCTTCTAAACCTCATTTTGCATCGTCTCATTCTCTTTAAAGTCACTTTAAGCACCTTCTAAACCTCATTTTGCATCGTCTCATTCTCTTTAAAGTCACTTTAAGCACCTTCTAAACCTCATTTTGCATCGTCTCATTCTCTTTAAAGTCACCTTAAGCACCTTCTAAACACCATTTTGCATCGTCTCATTCTCTTTAAAGTCACTTTAAGCACCTTCTAAACCTCATTTTGCATCGTCTCATTCTCTTTAAAGTCACTTTAAGCACCTTCTAAACCTCATTTTGCATCGTCTCATTCTCTTTAAAGTCACTTTAAGCACCTTCTAAACCTCATTTTGCATCGTCTCATTCTCTTTAAAGTCACTTTAAGCACCTTCTAAACACCATTTTGCATCGTCTCATTCTCTTTAAAGTCACCTTAAGCACCTTCTAAACACCATTTTGCATCGTCTCATTCTCTTTAAAGTCACTTTAAGCACCTTCTAATCCTCATTTTGCATCGTCTCATTCTCTTTAAAGTCACTTTAAGCACCTTCTAAACCTCATTTTGCATCGTCTCATTCTCTTTAAAGTCACTTTAAGCACCTTCTAAACCTCATTTTGCATCGTCTCATTCTCTTTAAAGTCACTTTAAGCACCTTCTAAACACCATTTTGCATCGTCTCATTCTCTTTAAAGTCACTTTAAGCACCTTCTAAACCTCATTTTGCATCGTCTCATTCTCTTTAAAGTCACCTTAAGCACCTTCTAAACACCATTTTGCATCGTCTCATTCTCTTTAAAGTCACCTTAAGCACCTTCTAAACACCATTTTGCATCGTCTCATTCTCTTTAAAGTCACTTTAAGCACCTTCTAAACCTCATTTTGCATCGTCTCATTCTCTTTAAAGTCACCTTAAGCACCTTCTAAACACCATTTTGCATCGTCTCATTCTCTTTAAAGTCACTTTAAGCACCTTCTAAACCTCATTTTGCATCGTCTCATTCTCTTTAAAGTCACCTTAAGCACCTTCTAAACCTCATTTTGCATCGTCTCATTCTCTTTAAAGTCACTTTAAGCACCTTCTAAACCTCATTTTGCATCGTCTCATTCTCTTTAAAGTCACTTTAAGCACCTTCTAAACCTCATTTTGCATCGTCTCATTCTCTTTAAAGTCACCTTAAGCACCTTCTAAACACCATTTTGCATCGTCTCATTCTCTTTAAAGTCACTTTAAGCACCTTCTAAACACCATTTTGCATCGTCTCATTCTCTTTAAAGTCACTTTAAGCACCTTCTAAACCTCATTTTGCATCGTCTCATTCTCTTTAAAGTCACTTTAAGCACCTTCTAAACCTCATTTTGCATCGTCTCATTCTCTTTAAAGTCACTTTAAGCACCTTCTAAACACCATTTTGCATCGTCTCATTCTCTTTAAAGTCACTTTAAGCACCTTCTAAACACCATTTTGCATCGTCTCATTCTCTTTAAAGTCACTTTAAGCACCTTCTAAACCTCATTTTGCATCGTCTCATTCTCTTTAAAGTCACCTTAAGCACCTTCTAAACACCATTTTGCATCGTCTCATTCTCTTTAAAGTCACTTTAAGCACCTTCTAAACCTCATTTTGCATCGTCTCATTCTCTTTAAAGTCACTTTAAGCACCTTCTAAACACCATTTTGCATCGTCTCATTCTCTTTAAAGTCACTTTAAGCACCTTCTAAACCTCATTTTGCATCGTCTCATTCTCTTTAAAGTCACTTTAAGCACCTTCTAAACCTCATTTTGCATCGTCTCATTCTCTTTAAAGTCACTTTAAGCACCTTCTAAACACCATTTTGCATCGTCTCATTCTCTTTAAAGTCACTTTAAGCACCTTCTAAACCTCATTTTGCATCGTCTCATTCTCTTTGAAGTCACCTTAAGCACCTTCTAAACACCATTTTGCATCGTCTCATTCTCTTTAAAGTCACCTTAAGCACCTTCTAAACACCATTTTGCATCGTCTCATTCTCTTTAAAGTCACCTTAAGCACCTTCTAAACACCATTTTGCATCGTCTCATTCTCTTTAAAGTCACTTTAAGCACCTTCTAAACCTCATTTTGCATCGTCTCATTCTCTTTAAAGTCACCTTAAGCACCTTCTAAACACCATTTTGCATCGTCTCATTCTCTTTAAAGTCACTTTAAGCACCTTCTAAACCCCATTTTGCATCGTCTCATTCTCTTTAAAGTCACCTTAAGCACCTTCTAAACACCATTTTGCATCGTCTCATTCTCTTTAAAGTCACTTTAAGCACCTTCTAAACCTCATTTTGCATCGTCTCATTCTCTTTAAAGTCACTTTAAGCACCTTCTAAACCGCATTTTGCATCGTCTCATTCTCTTTAAAGTCACTTTAAGCACCTTCTAAACCTCATTTTGCATCGTCTCATTCTCTTTAAAGTCACTTTAAGCACCTTCTAAACCTCATTTTGCATCGTCTCATTCTCTTTAAAGTCACCTTAAGCACCTTCTAAACACCATTTTGCATCGTCTCATTCTCTTTAAAGTCACTTTAAGCACCTTCTAAACCTCATTTTGCATCGTCTCATTCTCTTTAAAGTCACTTTAAGCACCTTCTAAACCTCATTTTGCATCGTCTCATTCTCTTTAAAGTCACCTTAAGCACCTTCTAAACACCATTTTGCATCGTCTCATTCTCTTTAAAGTCACTTTAAGCACCTTCTAAACCTCATTTTGCATCGTCTCATTCTCTTTAAAGTCACCTTAAGCACCTTCTAAACACCATTTTGCATCGTCTCATTCTCTTTAAAGTCACTTTAAGCACCTTCTAAACACCATTTTGCATCGTCTCATTCTCTTTAAAGTCACTTTAAGCGCCTTCTAAACACCATTTTGCATCGTCTCATTCTCTTTAAAGTCACTTTAAGCACCTTCTAAACCTCATTTTGCATCGTCTCATTCTCTTTAAAGTCACTTTAAGCACCTTCTAAACCTCATTTTGCATCGTCTCATTCTCTTTAAAGTCACCTTAAGCACCTTCTAAACACCATTTTGCATCGTCTCATCTCTTTAAAGTCACCTTAAGCACCTTCTAAACACCATTTTGCATCGTCTCATTCTCTTTAAAGTCACTTTAAGCACCTTCTAAACCTCATTTTGCATCGTCTCATTCTCTTTAAAGTCACCTTAAGCACCTTCTAAACACCATTTTGCATCGTCTCATTCTCTTTAAAGTCACTTTAAGCACCTTCTAAACCTCATTTTGCATCGTCTCATTCTCTTTAAAGTCACTTTAAGCACCTTCTAAACCTCATTTTGCATCGTCTCATTCTCTTTAAAGTCACTTTAAGCACCTTCTAAACCTCATTTTGCATCGTCTCATTCTCTTTAAAGTCACCTTAAGCACCTTCTAAACACCATTTTGCATCGTCTCATTCTCTTTAAAGTCACTTTAAGCACCTTCTAAACCTCATTTTGCATCGTCTCATTCTCTTTAAAGTCACTTTAAGCACCTTCTAAACCTCATTTTGCATCGTCTCATTCTCTTTAAAGTCACTTTAAGCACCTTCTAAACCTCATTTTGCATCGTCTCATTCTCTTTAAAGTCACTTTAAGCACCTTCTAAACACCATTTTGCATCGTCTCATTCTCTTTAAAGTCACCTTAAGCACCTTCTAAACCTCATTTTGCATCGTCTCATTCTCTTTAAAATCACCTTAAGCACCTTCTAAACACCATTTTGCATCGTCTCATTCTCTTTAAAGTCACTTTAAGCACCTTCTAAACCTCATTTTGCATCGTCTCATTCTCTTTAAAGTCACTTTAAGCACCTTCTAAACCTCATTTTGCATCGTCTCATTCTCTTTAAAGTCACTTTAAGCACCTTCTAAACCTCATTTTGCATCGTCTCATTCTCTTTAAAGTCACCTTAAGCACCTTCTAAACACCATTTTGCATCGTCTCATTCTCTTTAAAGTCACTTTAAGCACCTTCTAAACACCATTTTGCATCGTCTCATTCTCTTTAAAGTCACTTTGAGCACCTTCTAAAGACCATTTTGCATCGTCTCATTCTCTTTAAAGTCACTTTAAGCACCTTCTAAACACCATTTTTGCATCGTCTCATTCTCTTTAAAGTCACTTTAAGCACCTTCTAAACCTCATTTTGCATCGTCTCATTCTCTTTAAAGTCACCTTAAGCACCTTCTAAACACCATTTTGCATCGTCTCATTCTCTTTAAAGTCACCTTAAGCACCTTCTAAACCTCATTTTGCATCGTCTCATTCTCTTTAAAGTCACCTTAAGCACCTTCTAAACACCATTTTGCATCGTCTCATTCTCTTTAAAGTCACTTTAAGCACCTTCTAAACCTCATTTTGCATCGTCTCATTCTCTTTAAAGTCACTTTAAGCACCTTCTAAACCTCATTTTGCATCGTCTCATTCTCTTTAAAGTCACCTTAAGCACCTTCTAAACACCATTTTGCATCGTCTCATTCTCTTTAAAGTCACTTTAAGCACCTTCTAAACACCATTTTGCATCGTCTCATTCTCTTTAAAGTCACTTTAAGCACCTTCTAAACCTCATTTTGCATCGTCTCATTCTCTTTAAAGTCACCTTAAGCACCTTCTAAACACCATTTTGCATCGTCTCATTCTCTTTAAAGTCACTTTAAGCACCTTCTAAACCTCATTTTGCATCGTCTCATTCTCTTTAAAGTCACCTTAAGCACCTTCTAAACACCATTTTGCATCGTCTCATTCTCTTTAAAGTCACTTTAAGCACCTTCTAAACCTCATTTTGCATCGTCTCATTCTCTTTAAAGTCACTTTAAGCACCTTCTAAACCTCATTTTGCATCGTCTCATTCTCTTTAAAGTCACTTTAAGCACCTTCTAAACCTCATTTTGCATCGTCTCATTCTCTTTAAAGTCACTTTAAGCACCATCTAAACCTCATTTTGCATCGTCTCATTCTCTTTAAAGTCACTTTAAGCACCTTCTAAACCTCATTTTGCATCGTCTCATTCTCTTTAAAGTCACTTTAAGCACCTTCTAAACCTCATTTTGCATCGTCTCATTCTCTTTAAAGTCACTTTAAGCACCTTCTAAACCTCATTTTGCATCGTCTCATTCTCTTTAAAGTCACCTTAAGCACCTTCTAAACACCATTTTGCATCGTCTCATTCTCTTTAAAGTCACTTTAAGCACCTTCTAAACACCATTTTGCATCGTCTCATTCTCTTTAAAGTCACTTTAAGCACCTTCTAAACCTCATTTTGCATCGTCTCATTCTCTTTAAAGTCACTTTAAGCACCTTCTAAACCTCATTTTGCATCGTCTCATTCTCTTTAAAGTCACTTTAAGCACCTTCTAAACACCATTTTGCATCGTCTCATTCTCTTTAAAGTCACTTTAAGCACCTTCTAAACCTCATTTTGCATCGTCTCATTCTCTTTAAAGTCACCTTAAGCACCTTCTAAACACCATTTTGCATCGTCTCATTCTCTTTAAAGTCACTTTAAGCACCTTCTAAACCTCATTTTGCATCGTCTCATTCTCTTTAAAGTCACTTTAAGCACCTTCTAAACCTCATTTTGCATCGTCTCATTCTCTTTAAAGTCACTTTAAGCACCTTCTAAACCTCATTTTGCATCGTCTCATTCTCTTTAAAGTCACTTTAAGCACCTTCTAAACACCATTTTGCATCGTCTCATTCTCTTTAAAGTCACCTTAAGCACCTTCTAAACCTCATTTTGCATCGTCTCATTCTCTTTAAAGTCACCTTAAGCACCTTCTAAACACCATTTTGCATCGTCTCATTCTCTTTAAAGTCACCTTAAGCACCTTCTAAACACCATTTTGCATCGTCTCATTCTCTTTAAAGTCACTTTAAGCACCTTCTAAACCTCATTTTGCATCGTCTCATTCTCTTTAAAGTCACCTTAAGCACCTTCTAAACACCATTTTGCATCGTCTCATTCTCTTTAAAGTCACTTTAAGCACCTTCTAAACCTCATTTTGCATCGTCTCATTCTCTTTAAAGTCACCTTAAGCACCTTCTAATCCTCATTTTGCATCGTCTCATTCTCTTTAAAGTCACTTTAAGCACCTTCTAAACCTCATTTTGCATCGTCTCATTCTCTTTAAAGTCACTTTAAGCACCTTCTAAACCTCATTTTGCATCGTCTCATTCTCTTTAAAGTCACCTTAAGCACCTTCTAAACACCATTTTGCATCGTCTCATTCTCTTTAAAGTCACTTTAAGCACCTTCTAAACACCATTTTGCATCGTCTCATTCTCTTTAAAGTCACTTTAAGCACCTTCTAAACCTCATTTTGCATCGTCTCATTCTCTTTAAAGTCACTTTAAGCACCTTCTAAACCTCATTTTGCATCGTCTCATTCTCTTTAAAGTCACTTTAAGCACCTTCTAAACACCATTTTGCATCGTCTCATTCTCTTTAAAGTCACTTTAAGCACCTTCTAAACACCATTTTGCATCGTCTCATTCTCTTTAAAGTCACTTTAAGCACCTTCTAAACCTCATTTTGCATCGTTTAAAGTCACTTTAAGCACCTTCTAAACCTCATTTTGCATCGTCTCATTCTCTTTAAAGTCACCTTAAGCACCTTCTAATCCTCATTTTGCATCGTCTCATTCTCTTTAAAGTCACTTTAAGCACCTTCTAAACCTCATTTTGCATCGTCTCATTCTCTTTAAAGTCACTTTAAGCACCTTCTAAACCTCATTTTGCATCGTCTCATTCTCTTTAAAGTCACCTTAAGCACCTTCTAAACACCATTTTGCATCGTCTCATTCTCTTTAAAGTCACTTTAAGCACCTTCTAAACACCATTTTGCATCGTCTCATTCTCTTTAAAGTCACTTTAAGCACCTTCTAAACCTCATTTTGCATCGTCTCATTCTCTTTAAAGTCACTTTAAGCACCTTCTAAACCTCATTTTGCATCGTCTCATTCTCTTTAAAGTCACTTTAAGCACCTTCTAAACACCATTTTGCATCGTCTCATTCTCTTTAAAGTCACTTTAAGCACCTTCTAAACCTCATTTTGCATCGTCTCATTCTCTTTAAAGTCACTTTAAGCACCTTCTAAACACCATTTTGCATCGTCTCATTCTCTTTAAAGTCACTTTAAGCACCTTCTAAACACCATTTTGCATCGTCTCATTCTCTTTAAAGTCACTTTAAGCACCTTCTAAACCTCATTTTGCATCGTCTCATTCTCTTTAAAGTCACCTTAAGCACCTTCTAAACACCATTTTGCATCGTCTCATTCTCTTTAAAGTCACTTTAAGCACCTTCTAAACCTCATTTTGCATCGTCTCATTCTCTTTAAAGTCACCTTAAGCACCTTCTAAACACCATTTTGCATCGTCTCATTCTCTTTAAAGTCACCTTAAGCACCTTCTAAACACCATTTTGCATCGTCTCATTCTCTTTAAAGTCACTTTAAGCACCTTCTAAACCTCATTTTGCATCGTCTCATTCTCTTTAAAGTCACCTTAAGCACCTTCTAAACACCATTTTGCATCGTCTCATTCTCTTTAAAGTCACCTTAAGCACCTTCTAAACACCATTTTGCATCGTCTCATTCTCTTTAAAGTCACCTTAAGCACCTTCTAAACACCATTTTGCATCGTCTCATTCTCTTTAAAGTCACTTTAAGCACCTTCTAAACCTCATTTTGCATCGTCTCATTCTCTTTAAAGTCACCTTAAGCACCTTCTAAACACCATTTTGCATCGTCTCATTCTCTTTAAAGTCACTTTAAGCACCTTCTAAACCTCATTTTGCATCGTCTCATTCTCTTTAAAGTCACCTTAAGCACCTTCTAAACACCATTTTGCATCGTCTCATTCTCTTTAAAGTCACTTTAAGCACCTTCTAAACACCATTTTGCATCGTCTCATTCTCTTTAAAGTCACTTTAAGCACCTTCTAAACCTCATTTTGCATCGTCTCATTCTCTTTAAAGTCACTTTAAGCACCTTCTAAACCTCATTTTGCATCGTCTCATTCTCTTTAAAGTCACCTTAAGCACCTTCTAAACCTCATTTTGCATCGTCTCATTCTCTTTAAAGTCACCTTAAGCACCTTCTAAACACCATTTTGCATCGTCTCATTCTCTTTAAAGTCACCTTAAGCACCTTCTAAACACCATTTTGCATCGTCTCATTCTCTTTAAAGTCACTTTAAGCACCTTCTAAACCTCATTTTGCATCGTCTCATTCTCTTTAAAGTCACTTTAAGCACCTTCTAAACACCATTTTGCATCGTCTCATTCTCTTTAAAGTCACTTTAAGCACCTTCTAAACCTCATTTTGCATCGTCTCATTCTCTTTAAAGTCACCTTAAGCACCTTCTAAACACCATTTTGCATCGTCTCATTCTCTTTAAAGTCACTTTAAGCACCTTCTAAACCTCATTTTGCATCGTCTCATTCTCTTTAAAGTCACCTTAAGCACCTTCTAAACACCATTTTGCATCGTCTCATTCTCTTTAAAGTCACTTTAAGCACCTTCTAAACCTCATTTTGCATCGTCTCATTCTCTTTAAAGTCACCTTAAGCACCTTCTAAACACCATTTTGCATCGTCTCATTCTCTTTAAAGTCACCTTAAGCACCTTCTAAACACCATTTTGCATCGTCTCATTCTCTTTAAAGTCACTTTAAGCACCTTCTAAACCTCATTTTGCATCGTCTCATTCTCTTTAAAGTCACCTTAAGCACCTTCTAAACACCATTTTGCATCGTCTCATTCTCTTTAAAGTCACTTTAAGCACCTTCTAAACCTCATTTTGCATCGTCTCATTCTCTTTAAAGTCACCTTAAGCACCTTCTAAACACCATTTTGCATCGTCTCATTCTCTTTAAAGTCACTTTAAGCACCTTCTAAACCTCATTTTGCATCGTCTCATTCTCTTTAAAGTCACCTTAAGCACCTTCTAAACCTCATTTTGCATCGTCTCATTCTCTTTAAAGTCACTTTAAGCACCTTCTAAACACCATTTTGCATCGTCTCATTCTCTTTAAAGTCACTTTAAGCACCTTCTAAACCTCATTTTGCATCGTCTCATTCGCTTTAAAGTCACTTTAAGCACCTTCTAAACACCATTTTGCATCGTCTCATTCTCTTTAAAGTCACTTTAAGCACCTTCTAAACACCATTTTGCATCGTCTCATTCTCTTTAAAGTCACTTTAAGCACCTTCTAAACCTCATTTTGCATCGTCTCATTCTCTTTAAAGTCACTTTAAGCACCTTCTAAACACCATTTTGCATCGTCTCATTCTCTTTAAAGTCACTTTAAGCACCTTCTAAACACCATTTTGCATCGTCTCATTCTCTTTAAAGTCACTTTAAGCACCTTCTAAACACCATTTTGCATCGTCTCATTCTCTTTAAAGTCACCTTAAGCACCTTCTAAACACCATTTTGCATCGTCTCATTCTCTTTAAAGTCACTTTAAGCACCTTCTAAACCTCATTTTGCATCGTCTCATTCTCTTTAAAGTCACCTTAAGCACCTTCTAAACCTCATTTTGCATCGTCTCATTCTCTTTAAAGTCACCTTAAGCACCTTCTAAACACCATTTTGCATCGTCTCATTCTCTTTAAAGTCACTTTAAGCACCTTCTAAACCTCATTTTGCATCGTCTCATTCTCTTTAAAGTCACCTTAAGCACCTTCTAAACACCATTTTGCATCGTCTCATTCTCTTTAAAGTCACCTTAAGCACCTTCTAAACACCACTTTGCATCGTCTCATTCTCTTTAAAGTCACTTTAAGCACCTTCTAAACCTCATTTTGCATCGTCTCATTCTCTTTAAAGTCACTTTAAGCACCTTCTAAACCTCATTTTGCATCGTCTCATTCTCTTTAAAGTCACTTTAAGCACCTTCTAAACACCATTTTGCATCGTCTCATTCTCTTTAAAGTCACTTTAAGCACCTTCTAAACCTCATTTTGCATCGTCTCATTCTCTTTAAAGTCACTTTAAGCACCTTCTAAACACCATTTTGCATCGTCTCATTCTCTTTAAAGTCACTTTAAGCACCTTCTAAACACCATTTTGCATCGTCTCATTCTCTTTAAAGTCACTTTAAGCACCTTCTAAACCTCATTTTGCATCGTCTCATTCTCTTTAAAGTCACTTTAAGCACCTTCTAAACACCATTTTGCATCGTCTCATTCTCTTTAAAGTCACTTTAAGCACCTTCTAAACACCATTTTGCATCGTCTCATTCTCTTTAAAGTCACCTTAAGCACCTTCTAAACACCATTTTGCATCGTCTCATTCTCTTTAAAGTCACTTTAAGCACCTTCTAAACCTCATTTTGCATCGTCTCATTCTCTTTAAAGTCACTTTAAGCACCTTCTAAACCTCATTTTGCATCGTCTCATTCTCTTTAAAGTCACTTTAAGCACCTTCTAAACCTCATTTTGCATCGTCTCATTCTCTTTAAAGTCACCTTAAGCACCTTCTAAACACCATTTTGCATCGTCTCATTCTCTTTAAAGTCACTTTAAGCACCTTCTAAACCTCATTTTGCATCGTCTCATTCTCTTTAAAGTCACTTTAAGCACCTTCTAAACCTCATTTTGCATCGTCTCATTCTCTTTAAAGTCACTTTAAGCACCTTCTAAACCTCATTTTGCATCGTCTCATTCTCTTTAAAGTCACTTTAAGCACCTTCTAAACACCATTTTGCATCGTCTCATTCTCTTTAAAGTCACCTTAAGCACCTTCTAAACCTCATTTTGCATCGTCTCATTCTCTTTAAAGTCACTTTAAGCACCTTCTAAACACCATTTTGCATCGTCTCATTCTCTTTAAAGTCACTTTAAGCACCTTCTAAACCTCATTTTGCATCGTCTCATTCTCTTTAAAGTCACTTTAAGCACCTTCTAAACACCATTTTTGCACCGTCTCATTCTCTTTAAAGTCACTTTAAGCACCTTCTAAACACCATTTTGCATCGTCTCATTCTCTTTAAAGTCACTTTAAGCACCTTCTAAACACCATTTTGCATCGTCTCATTCTCTTTAAAGTCACTTTAAGCACCTTCTAAACACCATTTTGCATCGCCTCATTCTCTTTAAAGTCACTTTAAGCACCTTCTAAACACCATTTTGCATCGTCTCATTCTCTTAAAGTCACTTTAAGCACCTTCTAAACCTCATTTTGCATCGTCTCATTCTCTTTAAAGTCACCTTAAGCACCTTCTAAACACCATTTTGCATCGTCTCATTCTCTTTAAAGTCACTTTAAGCACCTTCTAAACCTCATTTTGCATCGTCTCATTCTCTTTAAAGTCACCTTAAGCACCTTCTAAACACCATTTTGCATCGTCTCATTCTCTTTAAAGTCACTTTAAGCACCTTCTAAACCTCATTTTGCATCGTCTCATTCTCTTTAAAGTCACTTTAAGCACCTTCTAAACCTCATTTTGCATCGTCTCATTCTCTTTAAAGTCACCTTAAGCACCTTCTAAACACCATTTTGCATCGTCTCATTCTCTTTAAAGTCACTTTAAGCACCTTTTAAACCTCATTTTGCATCGTCTCATTCTCTTTAAAGTCACTTTAAGCACCTTCTAAACCTCATTTTGCATCGTCTCATTCTCTTTAAAGTCACTTTAAGCACCTTCTAAACCTCATTTTGCATCGTCTCATTCTCTTTAAAGTCACTTTAAGCACCTTCTAAACACCATTTTGCATCGTCTCA
>NW_026525252.1:0-53933 GCF_943734705.1 Anopheles coustani
CCTTAAGCACCTTCTAAACACCATTTTGCATCGTCTCATTCTCTTTAAAGTCACTTTAAGCACCTTCTAAACCTCATTTTGCATCGTCTCATTCTCTTTTAAAGTCACCTTAAGCACCTTCTAAACACCATTTTGCATCGTCTCATTCTCTTTAAAGTCACTTTAAGCACCTTCTAAACCTCATTTTGCATCGTCTCATTCTCTTTAAAGTCACTTTAAGCACCTTCTAAACCTCATTTTGCATCGTCTCATTCTCTTTAAAGTCACTTTAAGCACCTTCTAAACACCATTTTGCATCGTCTCATTCTCTTTAAAGTCACTTTAAGCACCTTCTAAACACCATTTTGCATCGTCTCATTCTCTTTAAAGTCACTTTAAGCACCTTCTAAACCTCATTTTGCATCGTCTCATTCTCTTTAAAGTCACCTTAAGCACCTTCTAAACACCATTTTGCATCGTCTCATTCTCTTTAAAGTCACTTTAAGCACCTTCTAAACCTCATTTTGCATCGTCTCATTCTCTTTAAAGTCACCTTAAGCACCTTCTAAACACCGTTTTGCATCGTCTCATTCTCTTTAAAGTCACTTTAAGCACCTTCTAAACACCATTTTGCATCTTCTCATTCTCTTTAAAGTCACTTTAAGCACCTTCTAAACACCATTTTGCATCGTCTCATTCTCTTTAAAGTCACTTTAAGCACCTTCTAAACACCATTTTGCATCGTCTCATTCTCTTTAAAGTCACTTTAAGCACCTTCTAAACACCATTTTGCATCGTCTCATTCTCTTTAAAGTCACTTTAAGCACCTTCTAAACCTCATTTTGCATCGTCTCATTCTCTTTAAAGTCACTTTAAGCACCTTCTAAACACCATTTTGCATCATCTCATTCTCTTTAAAGTCACCTTAAGCACCTTCTAAACACCATTTTGCATCGTCTCATTCTCTTTAAAGTCACATTAAGCACCTTCTAAACCTCATTTTGCATCGTCTCATTCTCTTTAAAGTCACTTTAAGCACCTTCTAAACACCATTTTGCATCGTCTCATTCTCTTTAAAGTCACCTTAAGCACCTTCTAAACACCATTTTGCATCGTCTCATTCTCTTTAAAGTCACTTTAAGCACCTTCTAAACACCATTTTGCATCGTCTCATTCTCTTTAAAGTCACTTTAAGCACCTTCTAAACCTCATTTTGCATCGTCTCATTCTCTTTAAAGTCACCTTAAGCACCTTCTAAACACCATTTTGCATCGTCTCATTCTCTTTAAAGTCACTTTAAGCACCTTCTAAACCTCATTTTGCATCGTCTCATTCTCTTTAAAGTCACTTTAAGCACCTTCTAAACCTCATTTTGCATCGTCTCATTCTCTTTAAAGTCACTTTAAGCACCTTCTAAACCTCATTTTGCATCGTCTCATTCTCTTTAAAGTCACTTTAAGCACCTTCTAAACCTCATTTTGCATCGTCTCATTCTCTTTAAAGTCACCTTAAGCACCTTCTAAACACCATTTTGCATCGTCTCATTCTCTTTAAAGTCACTTTAAGCACCTTCTAAACCTCATTTTGCATCGTCTCATTCTCTTTAAAGTCACTTTAAGCACCTTCTAAACCTCATTTTGCATCGTCTCATTCTCTTTAAAGTCACCTTAAGCACCTTCTAAACACCATTTTGCATCGTCTCATTCTCTTTAAAGTCACTTTAAGCACCTTCTAAACCTCATTTTGCATCGTCTCATTCTCTTTAAAGTCACCTTAAGCACCTTCTAAACACCATTTTGCATCGTCTCATTCTCTTTAAAGTCACTTTAAGCACCTTCTAAACACCATTTTGCATCGTCTCATTCTCTTTAAAGTCACTTTAAGCACCTTCTAAACACCATTTGGCATCGTCTCATTCTCTTTAAAGTCACTTTAAGCACCTTCTAAACCTCATTTTGCATCGTCTCATTCTCTTTAAAGTCACTTTAAGCACCTTCTAAACCTCATTTTGCATCGTCTCATTCTCTTTAAAGTCACCTTAAGCACCTTCTAAACACCATTTTGCATCGTCTCATTCTCTTTAAAGTCACTTTAAGCACCTTCTAAACCTCATTTTGCATCGTCTCATTCTCTTTAAAGTCACTTTAAGCACCTTCTAAACCTCATTTTGCATCGTCTCATTCTCTTTAAAGTCACTTTAAGCACCTTCTAAACACCATTTTGCATCGTCTCATTCTCTTTAAAGTCACTTTAAGTACCTTCTAAACCTCATTTTGCATCGTCTCATTCTCTTTAAAGTCACCTCTTAAGCACCTTCTAAACACCATTTTGCATCGTCTCATTCTCTTTAAAGTCACTTTAAGCACCTTCTAAACCTCATTTTGCATCGTCTCATTCTCTTTAAAGTCACTTTAAGCACCTTCTAAACCTCATTTTGCATCGTCTCATTCTCTTTAAAGTCACTTTAAGCACCTTCTAAACACCATTTTGCATCGTCTCATTCTCTTTAAAGTCACTTTAAGCACCTTCTAAACACCATTTTGCATCGTCTCATTCTCTTTAAAGTCACTTTAAGCACCTTCTAAACCTCATTTTGCATCGTCTCATTCTCTTTAAAGTCACCTTAAGCACCTTCTAAACACCATTTTGCATCGTCTCATTCTCTTTAAAGTCACTTTAAGCACCTTCTAAACCTCATTTTGCATCGTCTCATTCTCTTTAAAGTCACCTTAAGCACCTTCTAAACACCATTTTGCATCGTCTCATTCTCTTAAAGTCACTTTAAGCACCTTCTAAACACCATTTTGCATCGTCTCATTCTCTTTAAAGTCACCTTAAGCACCTTCTAAACACCATTTTGCATCGTCTCATTCTCTTTAAAGTCACTTTAAGCACCTTCTAAACCTCATTTTGCATCGTCTCATTCTCTTTAAAGTCACCTTAAGCACCTTCTAAACCTCATTTTGCATCGTCTCATTCTCTTTAAAGTCACCTTAAGCACCTTCTAAACCTCATTTTGCATCGTCTCATTCTCTTTAAAGTCACTTTAAGCACCTTCTAAACCTCATTTTGCATCGTCTCATTCTCTTTAAAGTCA
The DNA here is from genome assembly GCF_943734705.1 of Anopheles coustani. Classification (NCBI taxonomy): domain Eukaryota; kingdom Metazoa; phylum Arthropoda; class Insecta; order Diptera; family Culicidae; genus Anopheles; species Anopheles coustani. The sequence goes on from NW_026525252.1 coordinate 3,077, forward strand.
CCTTAAGCACCTTCTAAACACCATTTTGCATCGTCTCATTCTCTTTAAAGTCACTTTAAGCACCTTCTAAACCTCATTTTGCATCGTCTCATTCTCTTTAAAGTCACCTTAAGCACCTTCTAAACACCATTTTGCATTGTCTCATTCTCTTTAAAGTCACTTTAAGCACCTTCTAAACCTCATTTTGCATCGTCTCATTCTCTTTAAAGTCACTTTAAGCACCTTCTAAACCTCATTTTGCATCGTCTCATTCTCTTTAAAGTCACTTTAAGCACCTTCTAAACCTCATTTTGCATCGTCTCATTCTCTTTAAAGTCACCTTAAGCACCTTCTAAACACCATTTTGCATCGTCTCATTCTCTTTAAAGTCACTTTAAGCACCTTCTAAACCTCATTTTGCATCGTCTCATTCTCTTTAAAGTCACTTTAAGCACCTTCTAAACACCATTTTGCATCGTCTCATTCTCTTTAAAGTCACTTTAAGCACCTTCTAAACCTCATTTTGCATCGTCTCATTCTCTTTAAAGTCACCTTAAGCACCTTCTAAACACCATTTTGCATCGTCTCATTCTCTTTAAAGTCACTTTAAGCACCTTCTAAACCTCATTTTGCATCGTCTCATTCTCTTTAAAGTCACCTTAAGCACCTTCTAAACACCATTTTGCATCGTCTCATTCTCTTTAAAGTCACTTTAAGCACCTTCTAAACCTCATTTTGCATCGTCTCATTCTCTTTAAAGTCACCTTAAGCACCTTCTAAACACCATTTTGCATCGTCTCATTCTCTTTAAAGTCACTTTAAGCACCTTCTAAACCTCATTTTGCATCGTCTCATTCTCTTTAAAGTCACCTTAAGCACCTTCTAAACACCATTTTGCATCGTCTCATTCTCTTTAAAGTCACTTTAAGCACCTTCTAAACCTCATTTTGCATCGTCTCATTCTCTTTAAAGTCACTTTAAGCACCTTCTAAACACCCTTTTGCATCGTCTCATTCTCTTTAAAGTCACTTTAAGCACCTTCTAAACCTCATTTTGCATCGTCTCATTCTCTTTAAAGTCACCTTAAGCACCTTCTAAACACCATTTTGCATCGTCTCATTCTCTTTAAAGTCACCTTAAGCACCTTCTAAACACCATTTTGCATCGTCTCATTCTCTTTAAAGTCACTTTAAGCACCTTCTAAACCTCATTTTGCATCGTCTCATTCTCTTTAAAGTCACTTTAAGCACCTTCTAAAGACCATTTTGCATCGTCTCATTCTCTTTAAAGTCACTTTAAGCACCTTCTAAACACCCTTTTGCATCGTCTCATTCTCTTTAAAGTCACTTTAAGCACCTTCTAAACACCATTTTGCATCGTCTCATTCTCTTTAAAGTCACTTTAAGCACCTTCTAAACACCATTTTGCATCGTCTCATTCTCTTTAAAGTCACTTTAAGCACCTTCTAAACCTCATTTTGCATCGTCTCATTCTCTTTAAAGTCACTTTAAGCACCTTCTAAACACCATTTTGCATCGTCTCATTCTCTTTAAAGTCACTTTAAGCACCTTCTAAAGACCATTTTGCATCGTCTCATTCTCTTTAAAGTCACCTTAAGCACCTTCTAAACCTCATTTTGCATCGTCTCATTCTCTTTAAAGTCACCTTAAGCACCTTCTAAACACCATTTTGCATCGTCTCATTCTCTTTAAAGTCACTTTAAGCACCTTCTAAACCTCATTTTGCATCGTCTCATTCTCTTTAAAGTCACCTTAAGCACCTTCTAAACACCATTTTGCATCGTCTCATTCTCTTTAAAGTCACTTTAAGCACCTTCTAAACCTCATTTTTGCATCGTCTCATTCTCTTAAAGTCACCTTAAGCACCTTCTAAACACCATTTTGCATCGTCTCATTCTCTTTAAAGTCACTTTAAGCACCTTCTAAACCTCATTTTGCATCGTCTCATTCTCTTTAAAGTCACCTTAAGCACCTTCTAAACACCATTTTGCATCGTCTCATTCTCTTTAAAGTCACTTTAAGCACCTTCTAAACCTCATTTTGCATCGTCTCATTCTCTTTAAAGTCACTTTAAGCACCTTCTAAACCTCATTTTGCATCGTCTCATTCTCTTTAAAGTCACTTTAAGCACCTTCTAAACACCATTTTGCATCGTCTCATTCTCTTTAAAGTCACTTTAAGCACCTTCTAAACACCATTTTGCATCGTCTCATTCTCTTTAAAGTCACTTTAAGCACCTTCTAAACCTCATTTTGCATCGTCTCATTCTCTTTAAAGTCACCTTAAGCACCTTCTAAACACCATTTTGCATCGTCTCATTCTCTTTAAAGTCACTTTAAGCACCTTCTAAACCTCATTTTGCATCGTCTCATTCTCTTTAAAGTCACCTTAAGCACCTTCTAAACACCGTTTTGCATCGTCTCATTCTCTTTAAAGTCACTTTAAGCACCTTCTAAACACCATTTTGCATCGTCTCATTCTCTTTAAAGTCACTTTAAGCACCTTCTAAACACCATTTTGCATCGTCTCATTCTCTTTAAAGTCACTTTAAGCACCTTCTAAACACCATTTTGCATCGTCTCATTCCCTTTAAAGTCACTTTAAGCACCTTCTAAACACCATTTTGCATCGTCTCATTCTCTTTAAAGTCACTTTAAGCACCTTCTAAACCTCATTTTGCATCGTCTCATTCTCTTAAAGTCACTTTAAGCACCTTCTAAACACCATTTTGCATCGTCTCATTCTCTTTAAAGTCACCTTAAGCACCTTCTAAACACCATTTTGCATCGTCTCATTCTCTTTAAAGTCACATTAAGCACCTTCTAAACCTCATTTTGCATCGTCTCATTCTCTTTAAAGTCACTTTAAGCACCTTCTAAACACCATTTTGCATCGTCTCATTCTCTTTAAAGTCACTTTAAGCACCTTCTAAACACCATTTTGCATCGTCTCATTCTCTTTAAAGTCACTTTAAGCACCTTCTAAACACCATTTTGCATCGTCTCATTCTCTTTAAAGTCACTTTAAGCATCTTCTAAACCTCATTTTGCATCGTCTCATTCTCTTTAAAGTCACCTTAAGCACCTTCTAAACACCATTTTGCATCGTCTCATTCTCTTTAAAGTCACTTTAAGCACCTTCTAAACCTCATTTTGCATCGTCTCATTCTCTTTAAAGTCACTTTAAGCACCTTCTAAACCTCATTTTGCATCGTCTCATTCTCTTTAAAGTCACTTTAAGCACCTTCTAAACCTCATTTTGCATCGTCTCATTCTCTTTAAAGTCACTTTAAGCACCTTCTAAACCTCATTTTGCATCGTCTCATTCTCTTTAAAGTCACCTTAAGCACCTTCTAAACACCATTTTGCATCGTCTCATTCTCTTTAAAGTCACTTTAAGCACCTTCTAAACCTCATTTTGCATCGTCTCATTCTCTTTAAAGTCACTTTAAGCACCTTCTAAACCTCATTTTGCATCGTCTCATTCTCTTTTAAAGTCACCTTAAGCACCTTCTAAACACCATTTTGCATCGTCTCATTCTCTTTAAAGTCACTTTAAGCACCTTCTAAACCTCATTTTGCATCGTCTCATTCTCTTTAAAGTCACCTTAAGCACCTTCTAAACACCATTTTGCATCGTCTCATTCTCTTTAAAGTCACTTTAAGCACCTTCTAAACCTCATTTTGCATCGTCTCATTCTCTTTAAAGTCACTTTAAGCACCTTCTAAACACCATTTTGCATCGTCTCATTCTCTTTAAAGTCACTTTAAGCACCTTCTAAACCTCATTTTGCATCGTCTCATTCTCTTTAAAGTCACTTTAAGCACCTTCTAAACCTCATTTTGCATCGCCTCATTCTCTTTAAAGTCACCTTAAGCACCTTCTAAACACCATTTTGCATCGTCTCATTCTCTTTAAAGTCACTTTAAGCACCTTCTAAACCTCATTTTGCATCGTCTCATTCTCTTTAAAGTCACTTTAAGCACCTTCTAAACCTCATTTTGCATCGTCTCATTCTCTTTAAAGTCACTTTAAGCACCTTCTAAACACCATTTTGCATCGTCTCATTCTCTTTAAAGTCACTTTAAGTACCTTCTAAACCTCATTTTGCATCGTCTCATTCTCTTTAAAGTCACCTTAAGCACCTTCTAAACACCATTTTGCATCGTCTCATTCTCTTTAAAGTCACTTTAAGCACCTTCCAAACCTCATTTTGCATCGTCTCATTCTCTTTAAAGTCACTTTAAGCACCTTCTAAACCTCATTTTGCATCGTCTCATTCTCTTTAAAGTCACTTTAAGCACCTTCTAAACACCATTTTGCATCGTCTCATTCTCTTTAAAGTCACTTTAAGCACCTTCTAAACACCATTTTGCATCGTCTCATTCTCTTTAAAGTCACTTTAAGCACCTTCTAAACCTCATTTTGCATCGTCTCATTCTCTTTAAAGTCACCTTAAGCACCTTCTAAACACCATTTTGCATCGTCTCATTCTCTTTAAAGTCACTTTAAGCACCTTCTAAACCTCATTTTGCATCGTCTCATTCTCTTTAAAGTCACCTTAAGCACCTTCTAAACACCATTTTGCATCGTCTCATTCTCTTTAAAGTCACTTTAAGCACCTTCTAAACACCATTTTGCATCGTCTCATTCTCTTTAAAGTCACCTTAAGCACCTTCTAAACACCATTTTGCATCGTCTCATTCTCTTTAAAGTCACTTTAAGCACCTTCTAAACCTCATTTTGCATCGTCTCATTCTCTTTAAAGTCACTTTAAGCACCTTCTAAACCTCATTTTGCATCGTCTCATTCTCTTTAAAGTCACCTTAAGCACCTTCTAAACCTCATTTTGCATCGTCTCATTCTCTTTAAAGTCACTTTAAGCACCTTCTAAACCTCATTTTGCATCGTCTCATTCTCTTTAAAGTCACCTTAAGCACCTTCTAAACACCATTTTGCATCGTCTCATTCTCTTTAAAGTCACTTTAAGCACCTTCTAAACCTCATTTTGCATCGTCTCATTCTCTTTAAAGTCACCTTAAGCACCTTCTAAACACCATTTTGCATCGTCTCATTCTCTTTAAAGTCACTTTAAGCACCTTCTAAACCTCATTTTGCATCGTCTCATTCTCTTTAAAGTCACTTTAAGCACCTTCTAAACCTCATTTTGCATCGTCTCATTCTCTTTAAAGTCACTTTAAGCACCTTCTAAACCTCATTTTGCATCGTCTCATTCTCTTTAAAGTCACCTTAAGCACCTTCTAAACACCATTTTGCATCGTCTCATTCTCTTTAAAGTCACTTTAAGCACCTTCTAAACCTCATTTTGCATCGTCTCATTCTCTTTAAAGTCACTTTAAGCACCTTCTAAACACCATTTTGCATCGTCTCATTCTCTTTAAAGTCACCTTAAGCACCTTCTAAACACCATTTTGCATCGTCTCATTCTCTTTAAAGTCACTTTAAGCACCTTCTAAACACCATTTTGCATCGTCTCATTCTCTTTAAAGTCACTTTAAGCACCTTCTAAACCTCATTTTGCATCGTCTCATTCTCTTTAAAGTCACTTTAAGCACCTTCTAAACCTCATTTTGCATCGTCTCATTCTCTTTAAAGTCACCTTAAGCACCTTCTAAACACCATTTTGCATCGTCTCATTCTCTTTAAAGTCACTTTAAGCACCTTCTAAACACCATTTTGCATCGTCTCATTCTCTTTAAAGTCACTTTAAGCACCTTCTAAACACCATTTTGCATCGTCTCATTCTCTTTAAAGTCACTTTAAGCACCTTCTAAACACCATTTTGCATCGTCTCATTCTCTTTAAAGTCACTTTAAGCACCTTCTAAACCTCATTTTGCATCGTCTCATTCTCTTTAAAGTCACCTTAAGCACCTTCTAAACACCATTTTGCATCGTCTCATTCTCTTTAAAGTCACTTTAAGCACCTTCTAAACCTCATTTTGCATCGTCTCATTCTCTTTAAAGTCACCTTAAGCACCTTCTAAACACCATTTTGCATCGTCTCATTCTCTTTAAAGTCACTTTAAGCACCTTCTAAACCTCATTTTGCATCGTCTCATTCTCTTTAAAGTCACCTTAAGCACCTTCTAAACACCATTTTGCATCGTCTCATTCTCTTTAAAGTCACTTTAAGCACCTTCTAAACCTCATTTTGCATCGTCTCATTCTCTTTAAAGTCACCTTAAGCACCTTCTAAACACCATTTTGCATCGTCTCATTCTCTTTAAAGTCACTTTAAGCACCTTCTAAACCTCATTTTGCATCGTCTCATTCTCTTTAAAGTCACTTTAAGCACCTTCTAAACACCCTTTTGCATCGTCTCATTCTCTTTAAAGTCACTTTAAGCACCTTCTAAACCTCATTTTGCATCGTCTCATTCTCTTTAAAGTCACCTTAAGCACCTTCTAAACACCATTTTGCATCGTCTCATTCTCTTTAAAGTCACCTTAAGCACCTTCTAAACACCATTTTGCATCGTCTCATTCTCTTTAAAGTCACTTTAAGCACCTTCTAAACCTCATTTTGCATCGTCTCATTCTCTTTAAAGTCACCTTAAGCACCTTCTAAACCTCATTTTGCATCGTCTCATTCTCTTTAAAGTCACTTTAAGCACCTTCTAAACACCATTTTGCATCGTCTCATTCTCTTTAAAGTCACTTTAAGCACCTTCTAAACCTCATTTTGCATCGTCTCATTCTCTTTAAAGTCACCTTAAGCACCTTCTAAACACCATTTTGCATCGTCTCATTCTCTTTAAAGTCACCTTAAGCACCTTCTAAACCTAATTTTGCATCGTCTCATTCTCTTTAAAGTCACTTTAAGCACCTTCTAAACACCATTTTGCATCGTCTCATTCTCTTTAAAGTCACTTTAAGCACCTTCTAAACACCATTTTGCATCGTCTCATTCTCTTTAAAGTCACTTTAAGCACCTTCTAAACACCATTTTGCATCGTTTCATTCTCTTTAAAGTCACTTTAAGCACCTTCTAAACCTCATTTTGCATCGTCTCATTCTCTTTAAAGTCACTTTAAGCACCTTCTAAACCTCATTTTGCATCGTCTCATTCTCTTTAAAGTCACTTTAAGCACCTTCTAAACCTCATTTTGCATCGTCTCATTCTCTTTAAAGTCACTTTAAGCACCTTCTAAACACCCTTTTGCATCGTCTCATTCTCTTTAAAGTCACTTTAAGCACCTTCTAAACCTCATTTTGCATCGTCTCATTCTCTTTAAAGTCACTTTAAGCACCTTCTAAACCTCATTTTGCATCGTCTCATTCTCTTTAAAGTCACCTTAAGCACCTTCTAAACACCATTTTGCATCGTCTCATTCTCTTTAAAGTCACTTTAAGCACCTTCTAAACCTCATTTTGCATCGTCTCATTCTCTTTAAAGTCACTTTAAGCACCTTCTAAACCTCATTTTGCATCGTCTCATTCTCTTTAAAGTCACTTTAAGCACCTTCTAAACACCCTTTTGCATCGTCTCATTCTCTTTAAAGTCACTTTAAGCACCTTCTAAACCTCATTTTGCATCGTCTCATTCTCTTTAAAGTCACTTTAAGCACCTTCTAAACCTCATTTTGCATCGTCTCATTCTCTTTAAAGTCACCTTAAGCACCTTCTAAACACCATTTTGCATCGTCTCATTCTCTTTAAAGTCACTTTAAGCACCTTCTAAACACCATTTTGCATCGTCTCATTCTCTTTAAAGTCACTTTAAGCACCTTCTAAACCTCATTTTGCATCGTCTCATTCTCTTTAAAGTCACTTTAAGCACCTTCTAAACACCCTTTTGCATCGTCTCATTCTCTTTAAAGTCACTTTAAGCACCTTCTAAACCTCATTTTGCATCGTCTCATTCTCTTTAAAGTCACTTTAAGCACCTTCTAAACACCATTTTGCATCGTTTCATTCTCTTTAAAGTCACTTTAAGCACCTTCTAAACCTCATTTTGCATCGTCTCATTCTCTTTAAAGTCACTTTAAGCACCTTCTAAACCTCATTTTGCATCGTCTCATTCTCTTTAAAGTCACCTTAAGCACCTTCTAAACACCATTTTGCATCGTCTCATTCTCTTTAAAGTCACTTTAAGCACCTTCTAAACCTCATTTTGCATCGTCTCATTCTCTTTAAAGTCACCTTAAGCACCTTCTAAACACCATTTTGCATCGTCTCATTCTCTTTAAAGTCACTTTAAGCACCTTCTAAACACCATTTTGCATCGTCTCATTCTCTTTAAAGTCACTTTAAGCACCTTCTAAACACCATTTTGCATCGTCTCATTCTCTTTAAAGTCACTTTAAGCACCTTCTAAACCTCATTTTGCATCGTCTCATTCTCTTTAAAGTCACTTTAAGCACCTTCTAAACCTCATTTTGCATCGTCTCATTCTCTTTAAAGTCACCTTAAGCACCTTCTAAACACCATTTGCATCGTCTCATTCTCTTTAAAGTCACTTTAAGCACTTCTAAACCTCATTTTGCATCGTCTCATTCTCTTTAAAGTCACTTTAAGCACCTTCTAAACCTCATTTTTGCATCGTCTCATTCTCTTTAAAGTCACTTTAAGCACCTTCTAAACACCATTTTGCATCGTCTCATTCTCTTTAAAGTCACTTTAAGCACCTTCTAAACCTCATTTTGCATCGTCTCATTCTCTTTAAAGTCACCTTAAGCACCTTCTAAACACCATTTTGCATCGTCTCATTCTCTTTAAAGTCACTTTAAGCACCTTCTAAACCTCATTTTGCATCGTCTCATTCTCTTTAAAGTCACTTTAAGCACCTTCTAAACCTCATTTTGCATCGTCTCATTCTCTTTAAAGTCACTTTAAGCACCTTCTAAACACCATTTTGCATCGTCTCATTCTCTTTAAAGTCACTTTAAGCACCTTCTAAACCTCATTTTGCATCGTCTCATTCTCTTTAAAGTCACCTTAAGCACCTTCTAAACACCATTTTGCATCGTCTCATTCTCTTTAAAGTCACTTTAAGCACCTTCTAAACCTCATTTTGCATCGTCTCATTCTCTTTAAAGTCACCTTAAGCACCTTCTAAACCTCATTTTGCATCGTCTCATTCTCTTTAAAGTCACTTTAAGCACCTTCTAAACCTCATTTTGCATCGTCTCATTCTCTTTAAAGTCACTTTAAGCACCTTCTAAACCTCATTTTGCATCGTCTCATTCTCTTTAAAGTCACTTTAAGCACCTTCTAAACCTCATTTTGCATCGTCTCATTCTCTTTAAAGTCACCTTAAGCACCTTCTAAACACCATTTTGCATCGTCTCATTCTCTTTAAAGTCACTTTAAGCACCTTCTAAACCTCATTTTGCATCGTCTCATTCTCTTTAAAGTCACCTTAAGCACCTTCTAAACACCATTTTGCATCGTCTCATTCTCTTTAAAGTCACTTTAAGCACCTTCTAAACCTCATTTTGCATCGTCTCATTCTCTTTAAAGTCACCTTAAGCACCTTCTAAACACCATTTTGCATCGTCTCATTCTCTTTAAAGTCACTTTAAGCACCTTCTAAACCTCATTTTGCATCGTCTCATTCTCTTTAAAGTCACTTTAAGCACCTTCTAAACACCATTTTGCATCGTCTCATTATCTTTAAAGTCACTTTAAGCACCTTATAAACACCATTTTGCATCGTCTCATTCTCTTTAAAGTCACTTTAAGCACCTTCTAAACACCATTTTGCATTGTCTCATTCTCTTTAAAGTCACTTTAAGCACCTTCTAAACACCATTTTGCATCGTCTCATTCTCTTTAAAGTCACTTTAAGCACCTTCTAAACCTCATTTTGCATCGTCTCATTCTCTTTAAAGTCACTTTAAGCACCTTCTAAACACCATTTTGCATCGTCTCATTCTCTTTGAAGTCACTTTAAGCACCTTCTAAACCTCATTTTGCATCGTCTCATTCTCTTTAAAGTCACTTTAAGCACCTTCTAAACACCATTTTGCATCGTCTCATTCTCTTTAAAGTCACTTTAAGCACCTTCTAAAGACCATTTTGCATCGTCTCATTCTTTTTAAAGTCACTTTAAGCACCTTCTAAACACCATTTTGCATCGTCTCATTCTCTTTAAAGTCACTTTAAGCACCTTCTAAACCTCATTTTGCATCGTCTCATTCTCTTTAAAGTCACCTTAAGCACCTTCTAAACACCATTTTGCATCGTCTCATTCTCTTTAAAGTCACTTTAAGCACCTTCTAAAGACCATTTTGCATCGTCTCATTCTCTTTAAAGTCACTTTAAGCACCTTCTAAACACCATTTTGCATCGTCTCATTCTCTTTAAAGTCACCTTAAGCACCTTCTAAACACCATTTTGCATCGTCTCATTCTCTTTAAAGTCACTTTAAGCACCTTCTAAACCTCATTTTGCATCGTCTCATTCTCTTTAAAGTCACTTTAAGCACCTTCTAAACCTCATTTTGCATCGTCTCATTCTCTTTAAAGTCACCTTAAGCACCTTCTAAACACCATTTTGCATCGTCTCATTCTCTTTAAAGTCACTTTAAGCACCTTCTAAACCTCATTTTGCATCGTCTCATTCTCTTTAAAGTCACTTTAAGCACCTTCTAAACCTCATTTTGCATCGTCTCATTCTCTTTAAAGTCACCTTAAGCACCTTCTAAACACCATTTTGCATCGTCTCATTCTCTTTAAAGTCACTTTAAGCACCTTCTAAACCTCATTTTGCATCGTCTCATTCTCTTTAAAGTCACCTTAAGCACCTTCTAAACACCATTTTGCATCGTCTCATTCTCTTTAAAGTCACTTTAAGCACCTTCTAAACCTCATTTTGCATCGTCTCATTCTCTTTAAAGTCACCTTAAGCACCTTCTAAACACCATTTTGCATCGTCTCATTCTCTTTAAAGTCACTTTAAGCACCTTCTAAACACCATTTTGCATCGTCTCATTCTCTTTAAAGTCACTTTAAGCACCTTCTAAACACCATTTTGCATCGTCTCATTATCTTTAAAGTCACTTTAAGCACCTTCTAAACACCATTTTGCATCGTCTCATTCTCTTTAAAGTCACTTTAAGCACCTTCTAAACACCATTTTGCATCGTCTCATTCTCTTTAAAGTCACTTTAAGCACCTTCTAAACACCATTTTGCATCGTCTCATTCTCTTTAAAGTCACTTTAAGCACCTTCTAAACACCATTTTGCATCGTCTCATTCTCTTTAAAGTCACTTTAAGCACCTTCTAAACCTCATTTTGCATCGTCTCATTCTCTTTAAAGTCACTTTAAGCACCTTCTAAACACCATTTTGCATCGTCTCATTCTCTTTGAAGTCACTTTAAGCACCTTCTAAACCTCATTTTGCATCGTCTCATTCTCTTTAAAGTCACTTTAAGCCACCTTCTAAACACCATTTTGCATCGTCTCATTCTCTTTAAAGTCACTTTAAGCACCTTCTAAAGACCATTTTGCATCGTCCTCATTCTCTTTAAAGTCACTTTAAGCACCTTCTAAACCTCATTTTGCATCGTCTCATTCTCTTTAAAGTCACTTTAAGCACCTTCTAAACCTCATTTTGCATCGTCTCATTCTCTTTAAAGTCACCTTAAGCACCTTCTAAACACCATTTTGCATCGTCTCATTCTCTTTAAAGTCACTTTAAGCACCTTCTAAAGACCATTTTGCATCGTCTCATTCTCTTTAAAGTCACTTTAAGCACCTTCTAAACACCATTTTGCATCGTCTCATTCTCTTTAAAGTCACCTTAAGCACCTTCTAAACACCATTTTGCATCGTCTCATTCTCTTTAAAGTCACTTTAAGCACCTTCTAAACCTCATTTTGCATCGTCTCATTCTCTTTAAAGTCACTTTAAGCACCTTCTAAACACCATTTTGCATCGTCTCATTCTCTTTAAAGTCACCTTAAGCACCTTCTAAACACCATTTTGCATCGTCTCATTCTCTTTAAAGTCACTTTAAGCACCTTCTAAACACCATTTTGCATCGTCTCATTCTCTTTAAAGTCACCTTAAGCACCTTCTAAACACCATTTTGCATCGTCTCATTCTCTTTAAAGTCACTTTAAGCACCTTCTAAACCTCATTTTGCATCGTCTCATTCTCTTTAAAGTCACTTTAAGCACCTTCTAAACACCATTTTGCATCGTCTCATTCTCTTTAAAGTCACCTTAAGCACCTTCTAAACACCATTTTGCATCGTCTCATTCTCTTTAAAGTCACTTTAAGCACCTTCTAAACCTCATTTTGCATCGTCTCATTCTCTTTAAAGTCACTTTAAGCACCTTCTAAACCTCATTTTGCATCGTCTCATTCTCTTTAAAGTCACCTTAAGCACCTTCTAAACACCATTTTGCATCGTCTCATTCTCTTTAAAGTCACTTTAAGCACCTTCTAAAGACCATTTTGCATCGTCTCATTCTCTTTAAAGTCACTTTAAGCACCTTCTAAACACCATTTTGCATCGTCTCATTCTCTTTAAAGTCACCTTAAGCACCTTCTAAACCTCATTTTGCATCGTCTCATTCTCTTTAAAGTCACTTTAAGCACCTTCTAAACACCATTTTGCATCGTCTCATTCTCTTTAAAGTCACTTTAAGCACCTTCTAAACCTCATTTTGCATCGTCTCATTCTCTTTAAAGTCACCTTAAGCACCTTCTAAACACCATTTTGCATCGTCTCATTCTCTTTAAAGTCACTTTAAGCACCTTCTAAACCTCATTTTGCATCGTCTCATTCTCTTTAAAGTCACTTTAAGCACCTTCTAAACCTCATTTTGCATCGTCTCATTCTCTTTAAAGTCACCTTAAGCACCTTCTAAACACCATTTTGCATCGTCTCATTCTCTTTAAAGTCACTTTAAGCACCTTCTAAACCTCATTTTGCATCGTCTCATTCTCTTTAAAGTCACCTTAAGCACCTTCTAAACACCATTTTGCATCGTCTCATTCTCTTTAAAGTCACTTTAAGCACCTTCTAAACCTCATTTTGCATCGTCTCATTCTCTTTAAAGTCACTTTAAGCACCTTCTAAACCTCATTTTGCATCGTCTCATTCTCTTTAAAGTCACTTTAAGCACCTTCTAAACACCATTTTGCATCGTCTCATTCTCTTTAAAGTCACTTTAAGCACCTTCTAAACCTCATTTTGCATCGTCTCATTCTCTTTAAAGTCACTTTAAGCACCTTCTAAACCTCATTTTGCATCGTCTCATTCTCTTTAAAGTCACCTTAAGCACCTTCTAAACACCATTTTGCATCGTCTCATTCTCTTTAAAGTCACTTTAAGCACCTTCTAAACCTCATTTTGCATCGTCTCATTCTCTTTAAAGTCACTTTAAGCACCTTCTAAACCTCATTTTGCATCGTCTCATTCTCTTTAAAGTCACTTTAAGCACCTTCTAAACCTCATTTTGCATCGTCTCATTCTCTTTAAAGTCACTTTAAGCACCTTCTAAACACCATTTTGCATCGTCTCATTCTCTTTAAAGTCACCTTAAGCACCTTCTAAACCTCATTTTGCATCGTCTCATTCTCTTTAAAGTCACCTTAAGCACCTTCTAAACACCATTTTGCATCGTCTCATTCTCTTTAAAGTCACCTTAAGCACCTTCTAAACACCATTTTGCATCGTCTCATTCTCTTTAAAGTCACTTTAAGCACCTTCTAAACCTCATTTTGCATCGTCTCATTCTCTTTAAAGTCACCTTAAGCACCTTCTAAACCTCATTTTGCATCGTCTCATTCTCTTTAAAGTCACTTTAAGCACCTTCTAAACCTCATTTTGCATCGTCTCATTCTCTTTAAAGTCACCTTAAGCACCTTCTAAACCTCATTTTGCATCGTCTCATTCTCTTTAAAGTCACTTTAAGCACCTTCTAAACCTCATTTTGCATCGTCTCATTCTCTTTAAAGTCACCTTAAGCACCTTCTAAACACCATTTTGCATCGTCTCATTCTCTTTAAAGTCACCTTAAGCACCTTCTAAACACCATTTTGCATCGTCTCATTCTCTTTAAAGTCACTTTAAGCACCTTCTAAACCTCATTTTGCATCGTCTCATTCTCTTTAAAGTCACCTTAAGCACCTTCTAAACACCATTTTGCATCGTCTCATTCTCTTTAAAGTCACTTTAAGCACCTTCTAAACACCATTTTGCATCGTCTCATTCTCTTTAAAGTCTCTTTAAGCACCTTCTAAACCTCATTTTGCATCGTCTCATTCTCTTTAAAGTCACTTTAAGCACCTTCTAAACCTCATTTTGCATCGTCTCATTCTCTTTAAAGTCACTTTAAGCACCTTCTAAACACCATTTTGCATCGTCTCATTCTCTTTAAAGTCACTTTAAGCACCTTCTAAACACCATTTTGCATCGTCTCATTCTCTTTAAAGTCACTTTAAGCACCTTCTAAACCTCATTTTGCATCGTCTCATTCTCTTTAAAGTCACTTTAAGCACCTTCTAAACCTCATTTTGCATCGTCTCATTCTCTTTAAAGTCACTTTAAGCACCTTCTAAACCTCATTTTGCATCGTCTCATTCTCTTTAAAGTCACTTTAAGCACCTTCTAAACACCATTTTGCATCGTCTCATTCTCTTTAAAGTCACTTTAAGCACCTTCTAAACCTCATTTTGCATCGTCTCATTCTCTTTAAAGTCACTTTAAGCACCTTCTAAACCTCATTTTGCATCGTCTCATTCTCTTTAAAGTCACCTTAAGCACCTTCTAAACACCATTTTGCATCGTCTCATTCTCTTTAAAGTCACTTTAAGCACCTTCTAAACCTCATTTTGCATCGTCTCATTCTTTTTAAAGTCACCTTAAGCACCTTCTAAACACCATTTTGCATCGTCTCATTCTCTTTAAAGTCACTTTAAGCACCTTCTAAACCTCATTTTGCATCGTCTCATTCTCTTTAAAGTCACTTTAAGCACCTTCTAAACCTCATTTTGCATCGTCTCATTCTCTTTAAAGTCACCTTAAGCACCTTCTAAACACCATTTTGCATTGTCTCATTCTCTTTAAAGTCACTTTAAGCACCTTCTAAACCTCA
Source organism: Anopheles coustani (assembly GCF_943734705.1). Taxonomy (NCBI): domain Eukaryota; kingdom Metazoa; phylum Arthropoda; class Insecta; order Diptera; family Culicidae; genus Anopheles; species Anopheles coustani. The sequence goes on from NW_026525252.1 coordinate 18,153, forward strand.
TTTTGCATCGTCTCATTCTCTTTAAAGTCACCTTAAGCACCTTCTAAACACCATTTTGCATCGTCTCATTCTCTTTAAAGTCACTTTAAGCACCTTCTAAACCACATTTTGCATCGTCTCATTCTCTTTAAAGTCACCTTAAGCACCTTCTAAACACCATTTTGCATCGTCTCATTCTCTTTAAAGTCACCTTAAGCACCTTCTAAACACCATTTTGCATCGTTTCATTCTCTTTAAAGTCACTTTAAGCACCTTCTAAACCTCATTTTGCATCGTCTCATTCTCTTTAAAGTCACTTTAAGCACCTTCTAAACACCATTTTGCATCGTCTCATTCTCTTTAAAGTCACTTTAAGCACCTTCTAAAGACCATTTTGCATCGTCTCATTCTCTTTAAAGTCACTTTAAGCACCTTCTAAACACCATTTTGCATCGTCTCATTCTCTTTAAAGTCACTTTAAGCACCTTCTAAACCTCATTTTGCATCGTCTCATTCTCTTTGAAGTCACCTTAAGCACCTTCTAAACACCATTTTGCATCGTCTCATTCTCTTTAAAGTCACCTTAAGCACCTTCTAAACACCATTTTGCATCGTTTCATTCTCTTTAAAGTCACTTTAAGCACCTTCTAAACACCATTTTGCATCGTCTCATTCTCTTTAAAGTCACTTTAAGCACCTTCTAAACACCATTTTGCATCGTCTCATTCTCTTTAAAGTCACTTTAAGCACCTTCTAAACCTCATTTTGCATCGTCTCATTCTCTTTAAAGTCACCTTAAGCACCTTCTAAACACCATTTTGCATCGTTTCATTCTCTTTAAAGTCACTTTAAGCACCTTCTAAACACCATTTTGCATCGTCTCATTCTCTTTAAAGTCACTTTAAGCACCTTCTAAACACCATTTTGCATCGTCTCATTCTCTTTAAAGTCACTTTAAGCACCTTCTAAACCTCATTTTGCATCGTCTCATTCTCTTTGAAGTCACCTTAAGCACCTTCTAAACACCATTTTGCATCGTCTCATTCTCTTTAAAGTCACTTTAAGCACCTTCTAAACCTCATTTTGCATCGTCTCATTCTCTTTAAAGTCACTTTAAGCACCTTCTAAACACCATTTTGCATCGTCTCATTCTCTTTAAAGTCACTTTAAGCACCTTCTAAACACCATTTTGCATCGTCTCATTCTCTTTAAAGTCACCTTAAGCACCTTCTAAACACCATTTTGCATCGTCTCATTCTCTTTAAAGTCACTTTAAGCACCTTCTAAACCTCATTTTGCATCGTCTCATTCTCTTTAAAGTCACCTTAAGCACCTTCTAAACACCATTTTGCATCGTCTCATTCTCTTTAAAGTCACTTTAAGCACCTTCTAAACCTCATTTTGCATCGTCTCATTCTCTTTAAAGTCACTTTAAGCGCCTTCTAAACACCATTTTGCATCGTCTCATTCTCTTTAAAGTCACTTTAAGCACCTTCTAAACCTCATTTTGCATCGTCTCATTCTCTTTTAAGTCACCTCAAGCACCTTCTAAACACCATTTTGCATCGTCTCATTCTCTTTAAAGTCACTTTAAGCACCTTCTAAACACCATTTTGCATCGTCTCATTCTCTTTAAAGTCACTTTAAGCACCTTCTAAACCTCATTTTGCATCGTCTCATTCTCTTTAAAGTCACTTTAAGCACCTTCTAAACCTCATTTTGCATCGTCTCATTCTCTTTAAAGTCACTTTAAGCACCTTCTAAACACCATTTTGCATCGTCTCATTCTCTTTAAAGTCACTTTAAGCACCTTCTAAACCTCATTTTGCATCGTCTCATTCTCTTTAAAGTCACTTTAAGCACCTTCTAAACACCATTTTGCATCGTCTCATTCTCTTTAAAGTCACTTTAAGCACCTTCTAAACCTCATTTTGCATCGTCTCATTCTCTTTAAAGTCACCTTAAGCACCTTCTAAACACCATTTTGCATCGTCTCATTCTCTTTAAAGTCACTTTAAGCACCTTCTAAACCTCATTTTGCATCGTCTCATTCTCTTTAAAGTCACCTTAAGCACCTTCTAAACACCATTTTGCATCGTCTCATTCTCTTTAAAGTCACTTTAAGCACCTTCTAAACCTCATTTTGCATCGTCTCATTCTCTTTAAAGTCACCTTAAGCACCTTCTAAACACCATTTTGCATCGTCTCATTCTCTTTAAAGTCACTTTAAGCACCTTCTAAACCTCATTTTGCATCGTCTCATTCTCTTTAAAGTCACTTTAAGCACCTTCTAAACACCATTTTGCATCGTCTCATTCTCTTTAAAGTCACCTTAAGCACCTTCTAAACCTCATTTTGCATCGTCTCATTCTCTTTAAAGTCACCTTAAGCACCTTCTAAACACCATTTTGCATCGTCTCATTCTCTTTAAAGTCACCTTAAGCACCTTCTAAACACCATTTTGCATCGTCTCATTCTCTTTAAAGTCACTTTAAGCACCTTCTAAACCTCATTTTGCATCGTCTCATTCTCTTTAAAGTCACCTTAAGCACCTTCTAAACCTCATTTTGCATCGTCTCATTCTCTTTAAAGTCACTTTAAGCACCTTCTAAACCTCATTTTGCATTGTCTCATTCTCTTTAAAGTCGCCTTAAGCACCTTCTAAACCTCATTTTGCATCGTCTCATTCTCTTTAAAGTCACTTTAAGCACCTTCTAAACCTCATTTTGCATCGTCTCATTCTCTTTAAAGTCACCTTAAGCACCTTCTAAACACCATTTTGCATCGTCTCATTCTCTTTAAAGTCACCTTAAGCACCTTCTAAACACCATTTTGCATCGTCTCATTCTCTTTAAAGTCACTTTAAGCACCTTCTAAACCTCATTTTGCATCGTCTCATTCTCTTTAAAGTCACTTTAAGCACCTTCTAAAGACCATTTTGCATCGTCTCATTCTCTTTAAAGTCACTTTAAGCAGCTTCTAAACCTCATTTTGCATCGTCTCATTCTCTTTAAAGTCACTTTAAGCACCTTCTAAACACCATTTTGCATCGTCTCATTCTCTTTAAAGTCACTTTAAGCACCTTCTAAACCTCATTTTGCATCGTCTCATTCTCTTTAAAGTCACTTTAAGCACCTTCTAAACCTCATTTTGCATCGTCTCATTCTCTTTAAAGTCACTTTAAGCACCTTCTAAACACCATTTTGCATCGTCTCATTCTCTTTAAAGTCACTTTAAGCACCTTCTAAACACCATTTTGCATCGTCTCATTCTCTTTAAAGTCACTTTAAGCACCTTCTAAACCTCATTTTGCATCGTCTCATTCTCTTTAAAGTCACCTTAAGCACCTTCTAAACACCATTTTGCATCGTCTCATTCTCTTTAAAGTCACTTTAAGCACCTTCTAAACCTCATTTTGCATCGTCTCATTCTCTTTAAAGTCACTTTAAGCACCTTCTAAACCTCATTTTGCATCGTCTCATTCTCTTTAAAGTCACTTTAAGCACCTTCTAAACACCATTTTGCATCGTCTCATTCTCTTTAAAGTCACTTTAAGCACCTTCTAAACCTCATTTTGCATCGTCTCATTCTCTTTAAAGTCACTTTAAGCACCTTCTAAACCTCATTTTGCATCGTCTCATTCTCTTTAAAGTCACTTTAAGCACCTTCTAAAGACCATTTTGCATCGTCTCATTCTCTTTAAAGTCACTTTAAGCACCTTCTAAAGACCATTTTGCATCGTCTCATTCTCTTTAAAGTCACTTTAAGCACCTTCTAAACACCATTTTGCATCGTCTCATTCTCTTTAAAGTCACTTTAAGCACCTTCTAAACCTCATTTTGCATCGTCTCATTCTCTTTAAAGTCACCTTAAGCACCTTCTAAACACCATTTTGCATCGTCTCATTCTCTTTAAAGTCACTTTAAGCACCTTCTAAACCTCATTTTGCATCGTCTCATTCTCTTTAAAGTCACTTTAAGCACCTTCTAAACACCATTTTGCATCGTCTCATTCTCTTTAAAGTCACTTTAAGCACCTTCTAAACACCATTTTGCATCGTCTCATTCTCTTTAAAGTCACCTTAAGCACCTTCTAAACACCATTTTGCATCGTCTCATTCTCTTTAAAGTCACTTTAAGCACCTTCTAAACCTCATTTTGCATCGTCTCATTCTCTTTAAAGTCACCTTAAGCACCTTCTAAACACCATTTTGCATCGTCTCATTCTCTTTAAAGTCACTTTAAGCACCTTCTAAACCTCATTTTGCATCGTCTCATTCTCTTTAAAGTCACTTTAAGCACCTTCTAAACACCATTTTGCATCGTCTCATTCTCTTTAAAGTCACTTTAAGCACCTTCTAAACCTCATTTTGCATCGTCTCATTCTCTTTAAAGTCACCTTAAGCACCTTCTAAACACCATTTTGCATCGTCTCATTCTCTTTAAAGTCACTTTAAGCACCTTCTAAACACCATTTTGCATCGTCTCATTCTCTTTAAAGTCACTTTAAGCACCTTCTAAACCTCATTTTGCATCGTCTCATTCTCTTTAAAGTCACTTTAAGCACCTTCTAAACCTCATTTTGCATCGTCTCATTCTCTTTAAAGTCACTTTAAGCACCTTCTAAACACCATTTTGCATCGTCTCATTCTCTTTAAAGTCACTTTAAGCACCTTCTAAACCTCATTTTGCATCGTCTCATTCTCTTTAAAGTCACTTTAAGCACCTTCTAAACACCATTTTGCATCGTCTCATTCTCTTTAAAGTCACTTTAAGCACCTTCTAAACCTCATTTTGCATCGTCTCATTCTCTTTAAAGTCACCTTAAGCACCTTCTAAACACCATTTTGCATCGTCTCATTCTCTTTAAAGTCACTTTAAGCACCTTCTAAACACCATTTTGCATCGTCTCATTCTCTTTAAAGTCACTTTAAGCACCTTCTAAACACCATTTTGCATCGTCTCATTCTCTTTAAAGTCACTTTAAGCACCTTCTAAACACCATTTTGCATCGTCTCATTCTCTTTAAAGTCACTTTAAGCACCTTCTAAACCTCATTTTGCATCGTCTCATTCTCTTTAAAGTCACTTTAAGCACCTTCTAAACACCATTTTGCATCGTCTCATTCTCTTTAAAGTCACTTTAAGCACCTTCTAAACACCATTTTGCATCGTCTCATTCTCTTTAAAGTCACCTTAAGCACCTTCTAAACACCATTTTGCATCGTCTCATTCTCTTTAAAGTCACTTTAAGCACCTTCTAAACCTCATTTTGCATCGTCTCATTCTCTTTAAAGTCACCTTAAGCACCTTCTAAACCTCATTTTGCATCGTCTCATTCTCTTTAAAGTCACCTTAAGCACCTTCTAAACACCATTTTGCATCGTCTCATTCTCTTTAAAGTCACTTTAAGCACCTTCTAAACCTCATTTTGCATCGTCTCATTCTCTTTAAAGTCACTTTAAGCACCTTCTAAACCTCATTTTGCATCGTCTCATTCTCTTTAAAGTCACCTTAAGCACCTTCTAAACCTCATTTTGCATCGTCTCATTCTCTTTAAAGTCACTTTAAGCACCTTCTAAACCTCATTTTGCATCGTCTCATTCTCTTTAAAGTCACCTTAAGCACCTTCTAAACACCATTTTGCATCGTCTCATTCTCTTTAAAGTCACTTTAAGCACCTTCTAAACCTCATTTTGCATCGTCTCATTCTCTTTAAAGTCACTTTAAGCACCTTCTAAACCTCATTTTGCATCGTCTCATTCTCTTTAAAGTCACCTTAAGCACCTTCTAAACACCATTTTGCATCGTCTCATTCTCTTTAAAGTCACTTTAAGCACCTTCTAAACCTCATTTTGCATCGTCTCATTCTCTTTAAAGTCACCTTAAGCACCTTCTAAACACCATTTTGCATCGTCTCATTCTCTTTAAAGTCACTTTAAGCACCTTCTAAACACCATTTTGCATCGTCTCATTCTCTTTAAAGTCACTTTAAGCACCTTCTAAACACCATTTTGCATCGTCTCATTCTCTTTAAAGTCACTTTAAGCACCTTCTAAACCTCATTTTGCATCGTCTCATTCTCTTTAAAGTCACCTTAAGCACCTTCTAAACACCATTTTGCATCGTCTCATTCTCTTTAAAGTCACTTTAAGCACCTTCTAAACCTCATTTTGCATCGTCTCATTCTCTTTAAAGTCACTTTAAGCACCTTCTAAACACCATTTTGCATCGTCTCATTCTCTTTAAAGTCACCTTAAGCACCTTCTAAACACCATTTTGCATCGTCTCATTCTCTTTAAAGTCACTTTAAGCACCTTCTAAACCTCATTTTGCATCGTCTCATTCTCTTTAAAGTCACCTTAAGCACCTTCTAAACACCATTTTGCATCGTCTCATTCTCTTTAAAGTCACTTTAAGCACCTTCTAAACCTCATTTTGCATCGTCTCATTCTCTTTAAAGTCACTTTAAGCACCTTCTAAACCTCATTTTGCATCGTCTCATTCTCTTTAAAGTCACCTTAAGCACCTTCTAAACCTCATTTTGCATCGTCTCATTCTCTTTAAAGTCACCTTAAGCACCTTCTAAACCTCATTTTGCATCGTCTCATTCTCTTTAAAGTCACCTTAAGCACCTTCTAAACACCATTTTGCATCGTCTCATTCTCTTTAAAGTCACTTTAAGCACCTTCTAAACCTCATTTTGCATCGTCTCATTCTCTTTAAAGTCACTTTAAGCACCTTCTAAACACCATTTTGCATCGTCTCATTCTCTTTAAAGTCACTTTAAGCACCTTCTAAACCTCATTTTGCATCGTCTCATTCTCTTTAAAGTCACTTTAAGCACCTTCTAAACCTCATTTTGCATCGTCTCATTCTCTTTAAAGTCACTTTGAGCACCTTCTAAACCTCATTTTGCATCGTCTTTTTTCTCTTTAAAGTCACCTTAAGCACCTTCTAAACACCATTTTGCATCGTCTCATTCTCTTTAAAGTCACTTTAAGCACCTTCTAAACCTCATTTTGCATCGTCTCATTCTCTTTAAAGTCACTTTAAGCACCTTCTAAACCTCATTTTGCATCGTCTCATTCTCTTTAAAGTCACTTTAAGCACCTTCTAAACCTCATTTTGCATCGTCTCATTCTCTTTAAAGTCACCTTAAGCACCTTCTAAACACCATTTTGCATCGTCTCATTCTCTTTAAAGTCACTTTAAGCACCTTCTAAACCTCATTTTGCATCGTCTCATTCTCTTTAAAGTCACTTTAAGCACCTTCTAAACCTCATTTTGCATCGTCTCATTCTCTTTAAAGTCACTTTAAGCACCTTCTAAACCTCATTTTGCATCGTCTCATTCTCTTTAAAGTCACTTTAAGCACCTTCTAAACACCATTTTGCATCGTCTCATTCTCTTTAAAGTCACTTTAAGCACCTTCTAAACACCATTTTGCATCGTCTCATTCTCTTTAAAGTCACTTTAAGCACCTTCTAAACCTCATTTTGCATCGTCTCATTCTCTTTAAAGTCACCTTAAGCACCTTCTAAACACCATTTTGCATAGTCTCATTCTCTTTAAAGTCACTTTAAGCACCTTCTAAACCTCATTTTGCATCGTCTCATTCTCTTTAAAGTCACTTTAAGCACCTTCTAAACACCATTTTGCATCGTCTCATTCTCTTTAAAGTCACTTTAAGCACCTTCTAAACCTCATTTTGCATCGTCTCATTCTCTTTAAAGTCACTTTAAGCACCTTCTAAACCTCATTTTGCATCGTCTCATTCTCTTTAAAGTCACTTTAAGCACCTTCTAAACACCATTTTGCATCGTCTCATTCTCTTTAAAGTCACTTTAAGCACCTTCTAAACCTCATTTTGCATCGTCTCATTCTCTTTAAAGTCACTTTAAGCACCTTCTAAACCTCATTTTGCATCGTCTCATTCTCTTTAAAGTCACCTTAAGCACCTTCTAAACACCATTTTGCATCGTCTCATTCTCTTTAAAGTCACTTTAAGCACCTTCTAAACCTCATTTTGCATCGTCTCATTCTCTTTAAAGTCACTTTAAGCACCTTCTAAACCTCATTTTGCATCGTCTCATTCTCTTTAAAGTCACTTTAAGCACCTTCTAAACACCATTTTGCATCGTCTCATTCTCTTTAAAGTCACTTTAAGCACCTTCTAAACCTCCTTTTGCATCGTCTCATTCTCTTTAAAGTCACTTTAAGCACCTTCTAAACCTCATTTTGCATCGTCTCATTCTCTTTAAAGTCACTTTAAGCACCTTCTAAACCTCATTTTGCATCGTCTCATTCTCTTTAAAGTCACCTTAAGCACCTTCTAAACACCATTTTGCATCGTCTCATTCTCTTTAAAGTCACTTTAAGCACCTTCTAAACCTCATTTTGCATCGTCTCATTCTCTTTAAAGTCACCTTAAGCACCTTCTAAACACCATTTTGCATCGTCTCATTCTCTTTAAAGTCACTTTAAGCACCTTCTAAACCTCATTTTGCATCGTCTCATTCTCTTTAAAGTCTCTTTAAGCACCTTCTAAACACCATTTTGCATCGTCTCATTCTCTTTAAAGTCACTTTAAGCACCTTCTAAACCTCATTTTGCATCGTCTCATTCTCTTTAAAGTCACTTTAAGCACCTTCTAAACCTCATTTTGCATCGTCTCATTCTCTTTAAAGTGACTTTAAAGCACCTTCTAAACCTCATTTTGCATCGTCTCATTCTCTTTAAAGTCACCTTAAGCACCTTCTAAACACCATTTTGCATCGTCTCATTCTCTTTAAAGTCACTTTAAGCACCTTCTAAACCTCATTTTGCATCGTCTCATTCTCTTTAAAGTCACCTTAAGCACTTCTAAACACCATTTTGCATCGTCTCATTCTCTTTAAAGTCACTTTAAGCACCTTCTAAACCTCATTTTGCATCGTCTCATTCTCTTTAAAGTCACTTTAAGCACCTTCTAAACCTCATTTTGCATCGTCTCATTCTCTTTAAAGTCACCTTAAGCACCTTCTAAACCTCATTTTGCATCGTCTCATTCTCTTTAAAGTCACCTTAAGCACCTTCTAAACACCATTTTGCATCGTCTCATTCTCTTTAAAGTCACTTTAAGCACCTTCTAAACCTCATTTTGCATCGTCTCATTCTCTTTAAAGTCACCTTAAGCACCTTCTAAACACCATTTTGCATCGTCTCATTCTCTTTAAAGTCACTTTAAGCACCCTTCTAAACACCATTTTGCATCGTCTCATTCTCTTTAAAGTCACCTTAAGCACCTTCTAAACCTCATTTTGCATCGTCTCATTCTCTTTAAAGTCACCTTAAGCACCTTCTAAACACCATTTTGCATCGTCTCATTCTCTTTAAAGTCACTTTAAGCACCTTCTAAACCTCATTTTGCATCGTCTCATTCTCTTTAAAGTCACCTTAAGCACCTTCTAAACACCATTTTGCATCGTCTCATTCTCTTTAAAGTCACCTTAAGCACCTTCTAAACCTCATTTTGCACCGTCTCATTCTCTTTAAAGTCACTTTAAGCACCTTCTAAACCTCATTTTGCATCGTCTCATTCTCTTTAAAGTCACTTTAAGCACCTTCTAAACACCATTTTGCATCGTTTCATTCTCTTTAAAGTCACTTTAAGCACCTTCTAAACCTCATTTTGCATCGTCTCATTCTCTTTAAAGTCACTTTAAGCACCTTCTAAACCTCATTTTGCATCGTCTCATTCTCTTTAAAGTCACTTTAAGCACCTTCTAAACCTCATTTTGCATCGTCTCATTCTCTTTAAAGTCACCTTAAGCACCTTCTAAACACCATTTTGCATCGTCTCATTCTCTTTAAAGTCACTTTAAGCACCTTCTAAACCTCATTTTGCATCGTCTCATTCTCTTTAAAGTCACCTTAAGCACCTTCTAAACACCATTTTGCATCGTCTCATTCTCTTTAAAGTCACTTTAAGCACCTTCTAAACCTCATTTTGCATCGTCTCATTCTCTTTAAAGTCACTTTAAGCACCTTCTAAACACCATTTTGCATCGTCTCATTCTCTTTAAAGTCACTTTAAGCACCTTCTAAACCTCATTTTGCATCGTCTCATTCTCTTTAAAGTCGCTTTAAGCACCTTCTAAACCTCATTTTGCATCGTCTCATTCTCTTTAAAGTCACTTTAAGCACCTTCTAAACCTCATTTTGCATCGTCTCATTCTCTTTAAAGTCACCTTAAGCACCTTCTAAACACCATTTTGCATCGTCTCATTCTCTTTAAAGTCACTTTAAGCACCTTCTAAACCTCATTTTGCATCGTCTCATTCTCTTTAAAGTCACCTTAAGCACCTTCTAAACACCATTTTGCATCGTCTCATTCTCTTTAAAGTCACTTTAAGCACCTTCTAAACCTCATTTTGCATCGTCTCATTCTCTTTAAAGTCACCTTAAGCACCTTCTAAACACCATTTTGCATCGTCTCATTCTCTTTAAAGTCACTTTAAGCACCTTCTAAACCTCATTTTGCATCGTCTCATTCTCTTTAAAGTCACTTTAAGCACCTTCTAAACACCATTTTGCATCGTCTCATTCTCTTTAAAGTCACTTTAAGCACCTTCTAAACACCATTTTGCATCGTCTCATTCTCTTTAAAGTCACTTTAAGCACCTTCTAAACCTCATTTTGCATCGTCTCATTCTCTTTAAAGTCACCTTAAGCACCTTCTAAACACCATTTTGCATCGTCTCATTCTCTTTAAAGTCACTTTAAGCACCTTCTAAACCTCATTTTGCATCGTCTCATTCTCTTTAAAGTCACTTTAAGCACCTTCTAAACCTCATTTTGCATCGTCTCATTCTCTTTAAAGTCACTTTAAGCACCTTCTAAACACCATTTTGCATCGTCTCATTCTCTTTAAAATCACCTTAAGCACCTTCTAAACACCATTTTGCATCGTCTCATTCTCTTTAAAGTCACTTTAAGCACCTTCTAAACCTCATTTTGCATCGTCTCATTCTCTTTAAAGTCACTTTAAGCACCTTCTAAACCTCATTTTGCATCGTCTCATTCTCTTTAAAGTCACCTTAAGCACCTTCTAAACCTCATTTTGCATCGTCTCATTCTCTTTAAAGTCACCTTAAGCACCTTCTAAACCTCATTTTGCATCGTCTCATTCTCTTTAAAGTCACCTTAAGCACCTTCTAAACACCATTTTGCATCGTCTCATTCTCTTTAAAGTCACTTTAAGCACCTTCTAAACCTCATTTTGCATCGTCTCATTCTCTTTAAAGTCACCTTAAGCACCTTCTAAACACCATTTTGCATCGTCTCATTCTCTTTAAAGTCACCTTAAGCACCTTCTAAACCTCATTTTGCATCGTCTCATTCTCTTTAAAGTCACTTTAAGCACCTTCTAAACCTCATTTTGCATCGTCTCATTCTCTTTAAAGTCACTTTAAGCACCTTCTAAACCTCATTTTGCATCGTCTCATTCTCTTTAAAGTCACTTTAAGCACCTTCTAAACCTCATTTTGCATCGTCTCATTCTCTTTAAAGTCACTTTAAGCACCTTCTAAACACCATTTTGCATCGTCTCATTCTCTTTAAAGTCACTTTAAGCACCTTCTAAACCTCATTTTGCATCGTCTCATTCTCTTTAAAGTCACTTTAAGCACCTTCTAAACCTCATTTTGCATCGTCTCATTCTCTTTAAAGTCACCTTAAGCACCTTCTAAACACCATTTTGCATCGTCTCATTCTCTTTAAAGTCACCTTAAGCACCTTCTAAACACCATTTTGCATCGTCTCATTCTCTTTAAAGTCACCTTAAGCACCTTCTAAACCTCATTTTGCATCGTCTCATTCTCTTTAAAGTCACTTTAAGCACCTTCTAAACCTCATTTTGCATCGTCTCATTCTCTTTAAAGTCACCTTAAGCACCTTCTAAACACCATTTTGCATCGTCTCATTCTCTTTAAAGTCACTTTAAGCACCTTCTAAACCTCATTTTGCATCGTCTCATTCTCTTTAAAGTCACTTTAAGCACCTTCTAAACACCATTTTGCATCGTCTCATTCTCTTTAAAGTCACTTTAAGCACCTTCTAAACCTCATTTTGCATCGTCTCATTCTCTTTAAAGTCACCTTAAGCACCTTCTAAACCTCATTTTGCATCGTCTCATTCTCTTTAAAGTCACTTTAAGCACCTTCTAAACCTCATTTTGCATCGTCTCATTCTCTTTAAAGTCACTTTAAGCACCTTCTAAACCTCATTTTGCATCGTCTCATTCTCTTTAAAGTCACCTTAAGCACCTTCTAAACCTCATTTTGCATCGTCTCATTCTCTTTAAAGTCACTTTAAGCACCTTCTAAACCTCATTTTGCATCGTCTCATTCTCTTTAAAGTCACTTTAAGCACCTTCTAAACCTCATTTTGCATCGTCTCATTCTCTTTAAAGTCACCTTAAGCACCTTCTAAACACCATTTTGCATCGTCTCATTCTCTTTAAAGTCACCTTAAGCACCTTCTAAACACCATTTTGCATCGTCTCATTCTCTTTAAAGTCACTTTAAGCACCTTCTAAACACCATTTTGCATCGTCTCATTCTCTTTAAAGTCACCTTAAGCACCTTCTAAACCTCATTTTGCATCGTCTCATTCTCTTTAAAGTCACCTTAAGCACCTTCTAAACACCATTTTGCATCGTCTCATTCTCTTTAAAGTCACCTTAAGCACCTTCTAAACACCATTTTGCATCGTCTCATTCTCTTTAAAGTCACTTTAAGCACCTTCTGAACCTCATTTTGCATCGTCTCATTCTCTTTAAAGTCACTTTAAGCACCTTCTAAACCTCATTTTGCATCGTCTCATTCTCTTTAAAGTCACTTTAAGCACCTTCTAAACACCATTTTGCATCGTCTCATTCTCTTTAAAGTCACTTTAAGCACCTTCTAAACCTCATTTTGCATCGTCTCATTCTCTTTAAAGTCACCTTAAGCACCTTCTAAACCTCATTTTGCATCGTCTCATTCTCTTTAAAGTCACTTTAAGCACCTTCTAAACACCATTTTGCATCGTCTCATTCTCTTTAAAGTCACCTTAAGCACCTTCTAAACACCATTTTGCATCGTCTCATTCTCTTTAAAGTCACTTTAAGCACCTTCTAAACCTCATTTTGCATCGTCTCATTCTCTTTAAAGTCACCTTAAGCACCTTCTAAACACCATTTTGCATCGTCTCATTCTCTTTAAAGTCACCTTAAGCACCTTCTAAACACCATTTTGCATCGTCTCATTCTCTTTAAAGTCACCTTAAGCACCTTCTAAACCTCATTTTGCATCCTCTCATTCTCTTTAAAGTCACCTTAAGCGCCTTCTAAACCTCATTTTGCATCGTCTCATTCTCTTTAAAGTCACCTTAAGCACCTTCTAAACACCATTTTGCATCGTCTCATTCTCTTTAAAGTCACCTTAAGCACCTTCTAAACACCATTTTGCATCGTCTCATTCTCTTTAAAGTCACTTTAAGCACCTTCTAAACCTCATTTTGCATCGTCTCATTCTCTTTAAAATCACCTTAAGCACCTTCTAAACCTCATTTTGCATCGTCTCATTCTCTTTAAAGTCACTTTAAGCACCTTCTAAACCTCATTTTGCATCGTCTCATTCTCTTTAAAGTCACTTTAAGCACCTTCTAAACCTCATTTTGCATCGTCTCATTCTCTTTAAAGTCACCTTAAGCACCTTCTAAACACCATTTTGCATCGTCTCATTCTCTTTAAAGTCACCTTAAGCACCTTCTAAACCTCATTTTGCATCGTCTCATTCTCTTTAAAGTCACTTTAAGCACCTTCTAAACCTCATTTTGCATCGTCTCATTCTCTTTAAAGTCACCTTAAGCACCTTCTAAACACCATTTTGCATCGTCTCATTCTCTTTAAAGTCACCTTAAGCACCTTCTAAACACCATTTTGCATCGTCTCATTCTCTTTAAAGTCACTTTAAGCACCTTCTAAACACCATTTTGCATCGTCTCATTCTCTTTAAAGTCACCTTAAGCACCTTCTAAACACCATTTTGCATCGTCTCATTCTCTTTAAAGTCACCTTAAGCACCTTCTAAACCTCATTTTGCATCGTCTCATTCTCTTTAAAGTCACTTTAAGCACCTTCTAAACCTCATTTTGCATCGTCTCATTCTCTTTAAAGTCACCTTAAGCACCTTCTAAACCTCATTTTGCATCGTCTCATTCTCTTTAAAGTCACCTTAAGCACCTTCTAAACACCATTTTGCATCGTCTCATTCTCTTTAAAGTCACCTTAAGCACCTTCTAAACCTCATTTTGCATCGTCTCATTCTCTTTAAAGTCACTTTAAGCACCTTCTAAACCTCATTTTGCATCGTCTCATTCTCTTTAAAGTCACCTTAAGCACCTTCTAAACACCATTTTGCATCGTCTCATTCTCTTTAAAGTCACCTTAAGCACCTTCTAAACACCATTTTGCATCGTCTCATTCTCTTTAAAGTCACCTTAAGCACCTTCTAAACCTCATTTTGCATCGTCTCATTCTCTTTAAAGTCACTTTAAGCACCTTCTAAACCTCATTTTGCATCGTCTCATTCTCTTTAAAGTCACCTTAAGCACCTTCTAAACACCATTTTGCATCGTCTCATTCTCTTTAAAGTCACCTTAAGCACCTTCTAAACACCATTTTGCATCGTCTCATTCTCTTTAAAGTCACTTTAAGCACCTTCTAAACCTCATTTTGCATCGTCTCATTCTCTTTAAAGTCACTTTAAGCACCTTCTAAACCTCATTTTGCATCGTCTCATTCTCTTTAAAGTCACCTTAAGCACCTTCTAAACCTCATTTTGCATCGTCTCATTCTCTTTAAAGTCACCTTAAGCACCTTCTAAACACCATTTTGCATCGTCTCATTCTCTTTAAAGTCACCTTAAGCACCTTCTAAACCTCATTTTGCATCGTCTCATTCTCTTTAAAGTCACCTTAAGCACCTTCTAAACCTCATTTTGCATCGTCTCATTCTCTTTAAAGTCACTTTAAGCACCTTCTAAACCTCATTTTGCATCGTCTCATTCTCTTTAAAGTCACCTTAAGCACCTTCTAAACACCATTTTGCATCGTCTCATTCTCTTTAAAGTCACTTTAAGCACCTTCTAAACCTCATTTTGCATCGTCTCATTCTCTTTAAAGTCACCTTAAGCACCTTCTAAACCTCATTTTGCATCGTCTCATTCTCTTTAAAGTCACCTTAAGCACCTTCTAAACACCATTTTGCATCGTCTCATTCTCTTTAAAGTCACTTTAAGCACCTTCTAAACATCATTTTGCATCGTCTCATTCTCTTTAAAGTCACCTTAAGCACCTTCTAAACCTCATTTTGCATCGTCTCATTCTCTTTAAAGTCACCTTAAGCACCTTCTAAACCTCATTTTGCATCGTCTCATTCTCTTTAAAGTCACTTTAAGCACCTTCTAAACCTCATTTTGCATCGTCTCATTCTCTTTAAAGTCACTTTAAGCACCTTCTAAACCTCATTTTGCATCGTCTCATTCTCTTTAAAGTCACCTTAAGCACCTTCTAAACCTCATTTTGCATCGTCTCATTCTCTTTAAAGTCACCTTAAGCACCTTCTAAACACCATTTTGCATCGTCTCATTCTCTTTAAAGTCACCTTAAGCACCTTCTAAACCTCATTTTGCATCGTCTCATTCTCTTTAAAGTCACCTTAAGCACCTTCTAAACCTCATTTTGCATCGTCTCATTCTCTTTAAAGTCACTTTAAGCACCTTCTAAACCTCATTTTGCATCGTCTCATTCTCTTTAAAGTCACCTTAAGCACCTTCTAAACACCATTTTGCATCGTCTCATTCTCTTTAAAGTCACCTTAAGCACCTTCTAAACACCATTTTGCATCGTCTCATTCTCTTTAAAGTCACCTTAAGCACCTTCTAAACCTCATTTTGCATCGTCTCATTCTCTTTAAAGTCACTTTAAGCACCTTCTAAACCTCATTTTGCATCGTCTCATTCTCTTTAAAGTCACTTTAAGCACCTTCTAAACACCATTTTGCATCGTCTCATTCTCTTTAAAGTCACTTTAAGCACCTTCTAAACCTCATTTTGCATCGTCTCATTCTCTTTAAAGTCACTTTAAGCACCTTCTAAACCTCATTTTGCATCGTCTCATTCTCTTTAAAGTCACCTTAAGCACCTTCTAAACACCATTTTGCATCGTCTCATTCTCTTTAAAGTCACCTTAAGCACCTTCTAAACCTCATTTTGCATCGTCTCATTCTCTTTAAAGTCACCTTAAGCACCTTCTAAACACCATTTTGCATCGTCTCATTCTCTTTAAAGTCACCTTAAGCACCTTCTAAACCTCATTTTGCATCGTCTCATTCTCTTTAAAGTCACTTTAAGCACCTTCTAAACACCATTTTGCATCGTCTCATTCTCTTTAAAGTCACCTTAAGCACCTTCTAAACCTCATTTTGCATCGTCTCATTCTCTTTAAAGTCACCTTAAGCACCTTCTAAACACCATTTTGCATCGTCTCATTCTCTTTAAAGTCACTTTAAGCACCTTCTAAACACCATTTTGCATCGTCTCATTCTCTTTAAAGTCACCTTAAGCACCTTCTAAACACCATTTTGCATCGTCTCATTCTCTTTAAAGTCACTTTAAGCACCTTCTAAACCTCATTTTGCATCGTCTCATTCTCTTTAAAGTCACTTTAAGCACCTTCTAAACCTCATTTTGCATCGTCTCATTCTCTTTAAAGTCACTTTAAGCACCTTCTAAACACCATTTTGCATCGTCTCATTCTCTTTAAAGTCACTTTAAGCACCTTCTAAACCTCATTTTGCATCGTCTCATTCTCTTTAAAGTCACTTTAAGCACCTTCTAAACCTCATTTTGCATCGTCTCATTCTCTTTAAAGTCACCTTAAGCACCTTCTAAACCTCATTTTGCATCGTCTCATTCTCTTTAAAGTCACTTTAAGCACCTTCTAAACACCATTTTGTATCGTCTCATTCTCTTTAAAGTCACTTTAAGCACCTTCTAAACCTCATTTTGCATCGTCTCATTCTCTTTAAAGTCACCTTAAGCACCTTCTAAACACCATTTTGCATCGTCTCATTCTCTTTAAAGTCACCTTAAGCACCTTCTAAACACCATTTTGCATCGTCTCATTCTCTTTAAAGTCACCTTAAGCACCTTCTAAACCTCGTTTTGCATCGTCTCATTCTCTTTAAAGTCACCTTAAGCACCTTCTAAACACCATTTTGCATCGTCTCATTCTCTTTAAAGTCACTTTAAGCACCTTCTAAACCTCATTTTGCATCGTCTCATTCTCTTTAAAGTCACTTTAAGCACCTTCTAAACCTCATTTTGCATCGTCTCATTCTCTTTAAAGTCACCTTAAGCACCTTCTAAACCTCATTTTGCATCGTCTCATTCTCTTTAAAGTCACCTTAAGCACCTTCTAAACACCATTTTGCATCGTCTCATTCTCTTTAAAGTCACTTTAAGCACCTTCTAAACCTCATTTTGCATCGTCTCATTCTCTTTAAAGTCACTTTAAGCACCTTCTAAACCTCATTTTGCATCGTCTCATTCTCTTTAAAGTCACTTTAAGCACCTTCTAAACCTCATTTTGCATCGTCTCATTCTCTTTAAAGTCACCTTAAGCACCTTCTAAACCTCATTTTGCATCGTCTCATTCTCTTTAAAGTCACCTTAAGCACCTTCTAAACCTCATTTTGCATCGTCTCATTCTCTTTAAAGTCACTTTAAGCACCTTCTAAACACCATTTTGCATCGTCTCATTCTCTTTAAAGTCACTTTAAGCACCTTCTAAACCTCATTTTGCATCGTCTCATTCTCTTTAAAGTCACTTTAAGCACCTTCTAAACCTCATTTTGCATCGTCTCATTCTCTTTAAAGTCACTTTAAGCACCTTCTAAACACCATTTTGCATCGTCTCATTCTCTTTAAAGTCACTTTAAGCACCTTCTAAACCTCATTTTGCATCGTCTCATTCTCTTTAAAGTCACTTTAAGCACCTTCTAAACCTCATTTTGCATCGTCTCATTCTCTTTAAAGTCACTTTAAGCACCTTCTAAACACCATTTTGCATCGTCTCATTCTCTTTAAAGTCACCTTAAGCACCTTCTAAACCTCATTTTGCATCGTCTCATTCTCTTTAAAGTCACTTTAAGCACCTTCTAAACCTCATTTTGCATCGTCTCATTCTCTTTAAAGTCACTTTAAGCACCTTCTAAACCTCATTTTGCATCGTCTCATTCTCTTTAAAGTCACCTTAAGCACCTTCTAAACACCATTTTGCATCGTCTCATTCTCTTTAAAGTCACCTTAAGCACCTTCTAAACCTCATTTTGCATCGTCTCATTCTCTTTAAAGTCACCTTAAGCACCTTCTAAACCTCATTTTGCATCGTCTCATTCTCTTTAAAGTCACCTTAAGCACCTTCTAAACCTCATTTTGCATCGTCTCATTCTCTTTAAAGTCACCTTAAGCACCTTCTTAACCTCATTTTGCATCGTCTCATTCTCTTTAAAGTCACCTTAAGCACCTTCTAAACACCATTTTGCATCGTCTCATTCTCTTTAAAGTCACCTTAAGCACCTTCTAAACCTCATTTTGCATCGTCTCATTCTCTTTAAAGTCACTTTAAGCACCTTCTAAACCTCATTTTGCATCGTCTCATTCTCTTTAAAGTCACCTTAAGCACCTTCTAAACCTCATTTTGCATCGTCTCATTCTCTTTAAAGTCACCTTAAGCACCTTCTAAACCTCATTTTGCATCGTCTCATTCTCTTTAAAGTCACCTTAAGCACCTTCTAAACACTATTTTGCATCGTCTCATTCTCTTTAAAGTCACCTTAAGCACCTTCTAAACACCATTTTGCATCGTCTCATTCTCTTTAAAGTCACTTTAAGCACCTTCTAAACCTCATTTTGCATCGTCTCATTCTCTTTAAAGTCACCTTAAGCACCTTCTAAACCTCATTTTGCATCGTCTCATTCTCTTTAAAGTCACCTTAAGCACCTTCTAAACCTCATTTTGCATCGTCTCATTCTCTTTAAAGTCACCTTAAGCACCTTCTAAACACCATTTTGCATCGTCTCATTCTCTTTAAAGTCACCTTAAGCACCTTCTAAACCTCATTTTGCATCGTCTCATTCTCTTTAAAGTCACCTTAAGCACCTTCTAAACACCATTTTGCATCGTCTCATTCTCTTTAAAGTCACCTTAAGCACCTTCTAAACCTCATTTTGCATCGTCTCATTCTCTTTAAAGTCACTTTAAGCACCTTCTAAACCTCATTTTGCATCGTCTCATTCTCTTTAAAGTCACTTTAAGCACCTTCTAAACCTCATTTTGCATCGTCTCATTCTCTTTAAAGTCACCTTAAGCACCTTCTAAACACCGTTTTGCATCGTCTCATTCTCTTTAAAGTCACCTTAAGCACCTTCTAAACCTCATTTTGCATCGTCTCATTCTCTTTAAAGTCACCTTAAGCACCTTCTAAACACCATTTTGCATCGTCTCATTCTCTTTAAAGTCACTTTAAGCACCTTCTAAACCTCATTTTGCATCGTCTCATTCTCTTTAAAGTCACCTTAAGCACCTTCTAAACACCATTTTGCATCGTCTCATTCTCTTTAAAGTCACCTTAAGCACCTTCTAAACCTCATTTTGCATCGTCTCATTCTCTTTAAAGTCACTTTAAGCACCTTCTAAACCTCATTTTGCATCGTCTCATTCTCTTTAAAGTCACCTTAAGCACCTTCTAAACACCATTTTGCATCGTCTCATTCTCTTTAAAGTCACTTTAAGCACCTTCTAAACCTCATTTTGCATCGTCTCATTCTCTTTAAAGTCACTTTAAGCACCTTCTAAACACCATTTTGCATCGTCTCATTCTCTTTAAAGTCACCTTAAGCACCTTCTAAACACCATTTTGCATCGTCTCATTCTCTTTAAAGTCACCTTAAGCACCTTCTAAACCTCATTTTGCATCGTCTCATTCTCTTTAAAGTCACCTTAAGCACCTTCTAAACACCATTTTGCATCGTCTCATTCTCTTTAAAGTCACCTTAAGCACCTTCTAAACACCATATTGCATCGCCTCATTCTCTTTAAAGTCACCTTAAGCACCTTCTAAACCTCATTTTGCATCGTCTCATTCTCTTTAAAGTCACCTTAAGCACCTTCTAAACACCATTTTGCATCGTCTCATTCTCTTTAAAGTCACCTTAAGCACCTTCTAAACCTCATTTTGCATCGTCTCATTCTCTTTAAAGTCACTTTAAGCACCTTCTAAACACCATTTTGCATCGTCTCATTCTCTTTAAAGTCACCTTAAGCACCTTCTAAACACCATTTTGCATCGTCTCATTCTCTTTAAAGTCACCTTAAGCACCTTCTAAACACCATTTTGCATCGTCTCATTCTCTTTAAAGTCACTTTAAGCACCTTCTAAACACCATTTTGCATCGTCTCATTCTCTTTAAAGTCACTTTAAGCACCTTCTAAACCTCATTTTGCATCGTCTCATTCTCTTTAAAGTCACTTTAAGCACCTTCTAAACCTCATTTTGCATCGTCTCATTCTCTTTAAAGTCACCTTAAGCACCTTCTAAACACCATTTTGCATCGTCTCATTCTCTTTAAAGTCACCTTAAGCACCTTCTAAACCTCATTTTGCATCGTCTCATTCTCTTTAAAGTCACCTTAAGCACCTTCTAAACACCATTTTGCATCGTCTCATTCTCTTTAAAGTCACTTTAAGCACCTTCTAAACCTCATTTTGCATCGTCTCATTCTCTTTAAAGTCACCTTAAGCACCTTCTAAACCTCATTTTGCATCGTCTCATTCTCTTTAAAGTCACCTTAAGCACCTTCTAAACACCATTTTGCATCGTCTCATTCTCTTTAAAGTCACTTTAAGCACCTTCTAAACCTCATTTTGCATCGTCTCATTCTCTTTAAAGTCACCTTAAGCACCTTCTAAACCTCATTTTGCATCGTCTCATTCTCTTTAAAGTCACCTTAAGCACCTTCTAAACACCATTTTGCATCGTCTCATTCTCTTTAAAGTCACCTTAAGCACCTTCTAAACCTCATTTTGCATCGTCTCATTCTCTTTAAAGTCACCTTAAGCACCTTCTAAACACCATTTTGCATCGTCTCATTCTCTTTAAAGTCACTTTAAGCACCTTCTAAACCTCATTTTGCATCGTCTCATTCTCTTTAAAGTCACCTTAAGCACCTTCTAAACCTCATTTTGCATCGTCTCATTCTCTTTAAAGTCACCTTAAGCACCTTCTAAACACCATTTTGCATCGTCTCATTCTCTTTAAAGTCACCTTAAGCACCTTCTAAACCTCATTTTGCATCGTCTCATTCTCTTTAAAGTCACCTTAAGCACCTTCTAAACACCATTTTGCATCGTCTCATTCTCTTTAAAGTCACCTTAAGCACCTTCTAAACCTCATTTTGCATCGTCTCATTCTCTTTAAAGTCACTTTAAGCACCTTCTAAACCTCATTTTGCATCGTCTCATTCTCTTTAAAGTCACTTTAAGCACCTTCTAAACCTCATTTTGCATCGTCTCATTCTCTTTAAAGTCACCTTAAGCACCTTCTAAACACCGTTTTGCATCGTCTCATTCTCTTTAAAGTCACCTTAAGCACCTTCTAAACCTCATTTTGCATCGTCTCATTCTCTTTAAAGTCACCTTAAGCACCTTCTAAACACCATTTTGCATCGTCTCATTCTCTTTAAAGTCACCTTAAGCACCTTCTAAACCTCATTTTGCATCGTCTCATTCTCTTTAAAGTCACCTTAAGCACCTTCTAAACCTCATTTTGCATCGTCTCATTCTCTTTAAAGTCACCTTAAGCACCTTCTAAACACCATTTTGCATCGTCTCATTCTCTTTAAAGTCACTTTAAGCACCTTCTAAACACCATTTTGCATCGTCTCATTCTCTTTAAAGTCACCTTAAGCACCTTCTAAACCTCATTTTGCATCGTCTCATTCTCTTTAAAGTCACCTTAAGCACCTTCTAAACACCATTTTGCATCGTCTCATTCTCTTTAAAGTCACCTTAAGCACCTTCTAAACCTCATTTTGCATCGTTTCATTCTCTTTAAAGTCACCTTAAGCACCTTCTAAACACCATTTTGCATCGTCTCATTCTCTTTAAAGTCACCTTAAGCACCTTCTAAACACCATTTTGCATCGTCTCATTCTCTTTAAAGTCACTTTAAGCACCTTCTAAACCTCATTTTGCATCGTCTCATTCTCTTTAAAGTCACCTTAAGCACCTTCTAAACACCATTTTGCATCGTCTCATTCTCTTTAAAGTCACTTTAAGCACCTTCTAAACCTCATTTTGCATCGTCTCATTCTCTTTAAAGTCACTTTAAGCACCTTCTAAACACCATTTTGCATCGTCTCATTCTCTTTAAAGTCACCTTAAGCACCTTCTAAACCTCATTTTGCATCGTCTCATTCTCTTTAAAGTCACCTTAAGCACCTTCTAAACACCATTTTGCATCGTCTCATTCTCTTTAAAGTCACTTTAAGCACATTCTAAACCTCATTTTGCATCGTCTCATTCTCTTTAAAGTCACTTTAAGCACCTTCTAAACCTCATTTTGCATCGTCTCATTCTCTTTAAAGTCACCTTAAGCACCTTCTAAACACCATTTTGCATCGTCTCATTCTCTTTAAAGTCACCTTAAGCACCTTCTAAACACCATTTTGCATCGTCTCATTCTCTTTAAAGTCACTTTAAGCACCTTCTAAACCTCATTTTGCATCGTCTCATTCTCTTTAAAGTCACCTTAAGCACCTTCTAAACACCATTTTGCATCGTCTCATTCTCTTTAAAGTCACTTTAAGCACCTTCTAAACCTCATTTTGCATCGTCTCATTCTCTTTAAAGTCACCTTAAGCACGTTCTAAACACCATTTTGCATCGTCTCATTCTCTTTAAAGTCACCTTAAGCACCTTCTAAACACCATTTTGCATCGTCTCATTCTCTTTAAAGTCACTTTAAGCACCTTCTAAACACCATTTTGCATCGTCTCATTCTCTTTAAAGTCACTTTAAGCACCTTCTAAACCTCATTTTGCATCGTCTCATTCTCTTTAAAGTCACTTTAAGCACCTTCTAAACCTCATTTTGCATCGTCTCATTCTCTTTAAAGTCACCTTAAGCACCTTCTAAACCTCATTTTGCATCGTCTCATTCTCTTTAAAGTCACCTTAAGCACCTTCTAAACACCATTTTGCATCGTCTCATTCTCTTTAAAGTCGCCTTAAGCACCTTCTAAACCTCATTTTGCATCGTCTCATTCTCTTTAAAGTCACTTTAAGCACCTTCTAAACCTCATTTTGCATCGTCTCATTCTCTTTAAAGTCACTTTAAGCACCTTCTAAACCTCATTTTGCATCGTCTCATTCTCTTTAAAGTCACCTTAAGCACCTTCTAAACCTCATTTTGCATCGTCTCATTCTCTTTAAAGTCACCTTAAGCACCTTCTAAACACCATTTTGCATCGTCTCATTCTCTTTAAAGTCACCTTAAGCACCTTCTAAACCTCATTTTGCATCGTCTCATTCTCTTTAAAGTCACCTTAAGCACCTTCTAAACCTCATTTTGCATCGTCTCATTCTCTTTAAAGTCACTTTAAGCACCTTCTAAACCTCATTTTGCATCGTCTCATTCTCTTTAAAGTCACTTTAAGCACCTTCTAAACCTCATTTTGCATCGTCTCATTCTCTTTAAAGTCACCTTAAGCACCTTCTAAACACCATTTTGCATCGTCTCATTCTCTTTAAAGTCACTTTAAGCACCTTCTAAACCTCATTTTGCATCGTCTCATTCTCTTTAAAGTCACCTTAAGCACCTTCTAAACACCATTTTGCATCGTCTCATTCTCTTTAAAGTCACCTTAAGCACCTTCTAAACACCATTTTGCATCGTCTCATTCTCGTTAAAGTCACTTTAAGCACCTTCTAAACCTCATTTTGCATCGTCTCATTCTCTTTAAAGTCACCTTAAGCACCTTCTAAACACCATTTTGCATCGTCTCATTCTCTTTAAAGTCACCTTAAGCACCTTCTAAACCTCATTTTGCATCGTCTCATTCTCTTTAAAGTCACCTTAAGCACCTTCTAAACCTCATTTTGCATCGTCTCATTCTCTTTAAAGTCACCTTAAGCACCTTCTAAACCTCATTTTGCATCGTCTCATTCTCTTTAAAGTCACCTTAAGCACCTTCTAAACCTCATTTTGCATCGTCTCATTCTCTTTAAAGTCACCTTAAGCACCTTCTAAACACCATTTTGCATCGTCTCATTCTCTTTAAAGTCACTTTAAGCACCTTCTAAACCTCATTTTGCATCGTCTCATTCTCTTTAAAGTCACCTTAAGCACCTTCTAAACACCATTTTGCATCGTCTCATTCTCTTTAAAGTTACCTTAAGCACCTTCTAAACCTCATTTTGCATCGTCTCATTCTCTTTAAAGTCACCTTAAGCACCTTCTAAACACCATTTTGCATCGTCTCATTCTCTTTAAAGTCACCTTAAGCACCTTCTAAACACCATTTTGCATCGTCTCATTCTCTTTAAAGTCACTTTAAGCACCTTCTAAACCTCATTTTGCATCGTCTCATTCTCTTTAAAGTCACTTTAAGCACCTTCTAAACCTCATTTTGCATCGTCTCATTCTCTTTAAAGTCACCTTAAGCACCTTCTAAACACCATTTTGCATCGTCTCATTCTCTTTAAAGTCACTTTAAGCACCTTCTAAACACCATTTTGCATCGTCTCATTCTCTTTAAAGTCACCTTAAGCACCTTCTAAACACCATTTTGCATCGTCTCATTCTCTTTAAAGTCACCTTAAGCACCTTCTAAACCTCATTTTGCATCGTCTCATTCTCTTTAAAGTCACCTTAAGCACCTTCTAAACACCATTTTGCATCGTCTCATTCTCTTTAAAGTCACCTTAAGCACCTTCTAAACACCATTTTGCATCGTCTCATTCTCTTTAAAGTCACCTTAAGCACCTTCTAAACCTCATTTTGCATCGTCTCATTCTCTTTAAAGTCACTTTAAGCACCTTCTAAACCTCATTTTGCATCGTCTCATTCTCTTTAAAGTCACCTTAAGCACCTTCTAAACACCATTTTGCATCGTCTCATTCTCTTTAAAGTCACCTTAAGCACCTTCTAAACACCATTTTGCATCGTCTCATTCTCTTTAAAGTCACTTTAAGCACCTTCTAAACACCATTTTGCATCGTCTCATTCTCTTTAAAGTCACTTTAAGCACCTTCTAAACCTCATTTTGCATCGTCTCATTCTCTTTAAAGTCACTTTAAGCACCTTCTAAACCTCATTTTGCATCGTCTCATTCTCTTTAAAGTCACCTTAAGCACCTTCTAAACACCATTTTGCATCGTCTCATTCTCTTTAAAGTCACCTTAAGCACCTTCTAAACCTCATTTTGCATCGTCTCATTCTCTTTAAAGTCACCTTAAGCACCTTCTAAACACCATTTTGCATCGTCTCATTCTCTTTAAAGTCACCTTAAGCACCTTCTAAACCTCATTTTGCATCGTCTCATTCTCTTTAAAGTCACCTTAAGCACCTTCTAAACCTCATTTTGCATCGTCTCATTCTCTTTAAAGTCACCTTAAGCACCTTCTAAACACCATTTTGCATCGTCTCATTCTCTTTAAAGTCACTTTAAGCACCTTCTAAACACCATTTTGCATCGTCTCATTCTCTTTAAAGTCACTTTAAGCACCTTCTAAACCTCATTTTGCATCGTCTCATTCTCTTTAAAGTCACTTTAAGCACCTTCTAAACCTCATTTTGCATCGTCTCATTCTCTTTAAAGTCACCTTAAGCACCTTCTAAACACCATTTTGCATCGTCTCATTCTCTTTAAAGTCACCTTAAGCACCTTCTAAACCTCATTTTGCATCGTCTCATTCTCTTTAAAGTCACCTTAAGCACCTTCTAAACACCATTTTGCATCGTCTCATTCTCTTTAAAGTCACCTTAAGCACCTTCTAAACCTCATTTTGCATCGTCTCATTCTCTTTAAAGTCACCTTAAGCACCTTCTAAACCTCATTTTGCATCGTCTCATTCTCTTTAAAGTCACTTTAAGCACCTTCTAAACCTCATTTTGCATCGTCTCATTCTCTTTAAAGTCACTTTAAGCACCTTCTAAACCTCATTTTGCATCGTCTCATTCTCTTTAAAGTCACCTTAAGCACCTTCTAAACCTCATTTTGCATCGTCTCATTCTCTTTAAAGTCACCTTAAGCACCTTCTAAACACCATTTTGCATCGTCTCATTCTCTTTAAAGTCACCTTAAGCACCTTCTAAACCTCATTTTGCATCGTCTCATTCTCTTTAAAGTCACCTTAAGCACCTTCTAAACACCATTTTGCATCGTCTCATTCTCTTTAAAGTCACTTTAAGCACCTTCTAAACCTCATTTTGCATCGTCTCATTCTCTTTAAAGTCACCTTAAGCACCTTCTAAACACCATTTTGCATCGTCTCATTCTCTTTAAAGTCACTTTAAGCACCTTCTAAACCTCATTTTGCATCGTCTCATTCTCTTTAAAGTCACCTTAAGCACCTTCTAAACACCATTTTGCATCGTCTCATTCTCTTTAAAGTCACCTTAAGCACCTTCTAAACCTCATTTTGCATCGTCTCATTCTCTTTAAAGTCACCTTAAGCACCTTCTAAACCTCATTTTGCATCGTCTCATTCTCTTTAAAGTCACTTTAAGCACCTTCTAAACCTCATTTTGCATCGTCTCATTCTCTTTAAAGTCACCTTAAGCACCTTCTAAACACCATTTTGCATCGTCTCATTCTCTTTAAAGTCACCTTAAGCACCTTCTAAACCTCATTTTGCATCGTCTCATTCTCTTTAAAGTCACTTTAAGCACCTTCTAAACCTCATTTTGCATCGTCTCATTCTCTTTAAAGTCACCTTAAGCACCTTCTAAACACCATTTTGCATCGTCTCATTCTCTTTAAAGTCACTTTAAGCACCTTCTAAACCTCATTTTGCATCGTCTCATTCTCTTTAAAGTCACTTTAAGCACCTTCTAAACACCATTTTGCATCGTCTCATTCTCTTTAAAGTCACCTTAAGCACCTTCTAAACACCATTTTGCATCGTCTCATTCTCTTTAAAGTCACTTTAAGCACCTTCTAAACACCATTTTGCATCGTCTCATTCTCTTTAAAGTCACCTTAAGCACCTTCTAAACCTCATTTTGCATCGTCTCATTCTCTTTAAAGTCACTTTAAGCACCTTCTAAACCTCATTTTGCATCGTCTCATTCTCTTTAAAGTCACTTTAAGCACCTTCTAAACACCATTTTGCATCGTCTCATTCTCTTTAAAGTCACTTTAAGCACCTTCTAAACCTCATTTTGCATCGTCTCATTCTCTTTAAAGTCACCTTAAGCACCTGCTAAACACCATTTTGCATCGTCTCATTCTCTTTAAAGTCACCTTAAGCACCATCTAAACACCATTTTGCATCGTCTCATTCTCTTTAAAGTCACCTTAAGCACCTTCTAAACACCATTTTGCATCGTCTCATTCTCTTTAAAGTCACTTTAAGCACCTTCTAAACCTCATTTTGCATCGTCTCATTCTCTTTAAAGTCACTTTAAGCACCTTCTAAACCTCATTTTGCATCGTCTCATTCTCTTTAAAGTCACTTTAAGCACCTTCTAAACACCATTTTGCATCGTCTCATTCTCTTTAAAGTCACTTTAAGCACCTTCTAAACCTCATTTTGCATCGTCTCATTCTCTTTAAAGTCACTTTAAGCACCTTCTAAACCTCATTTTGCATCGTCTCATTCTCTTTAAAGTCACCTTAAGCACCTTCTAAACCTCATTTTGCATCGTCTCATTCTCTTTAAAGTCACTTTAAGCACCTTCTAAACCTCATTTTGCATCGTCTCATTCTCTTTAAAGTCACCTTAAGCACCTTCTAAACACCATTTTGCATCGTCTCATTCTCTTTAAAGTCACCTTAAGCACCTTCTAAACACCATTTTGCATCGTCTCATTCTCTTTAAAGTCACTTTAAGCACCTTCTAAACCTCATTTTGCATCGTCTCATTCTCTTTAAAGTCACCTTAAGCACCTTCTAAACACCATTTTGCATCGTCTCATTCTCTTTAAAGTCACTTTAAGCACCTTCTAAACACCATTTTGCATCGTCTCATTCTCTTCAAAGTCACCTTAAGCACCTTCTAAACACCATTTTGCATCGTCTCATTCTCTTTAAAGTCACTTTAAGCACCTTCTAAACACCATTTTGCATCGTCTCATTCTCTTTAAAGTCACTTTAAGCACCTTCTAAACACCATTTTGCATCGTCTCATTCTCTTTAAAGTCACTTTAAGCACCTTCTAAACCTCATTTTGCATCGTCTCATTCTCTTTAAAGTCACTTTAAGCACCTTCTAAACCTCATTTTGCATCGTCTCATTCTCTTTAAAGTCACCTTAAGCACCTTCTAAACACCATTTTGCATCGTCTCATTCTCTTTAAAGTCACCTTAAGCACCTTCTAAACACCATTTTGCATCGTCTCATTCTCTTTTAAGTCACCTTAAGCACCTTCTAAACCTCATTTTGCATCGTCTCATTCTCTTTAAAGTCACTTTAAGCACCTTCTAAACACCATTTTGCATCGTCTCATTCTCTTTAAAGTCACCTTAAGCACCTTCTAAACACCATTTTGCATCGTCTCATTCTCTTTAAAGTCACTTTAAGCACCTTCTAAACCTCATTTTGCATCGTCTCATTCTCTTTAAAGTCACCTTAAGCACCTTCTAAACACCATTTTGCATCGTCTCATTCTCTTTAAAGTCACTTTAAGCACCTTCTAAACACCATTTTGCATCGTCTCATTCTCTTTAAAGTCACCTTAAGCACCTTCTAAACACCATTTTGCATCGTCTCATTCTCTTTAAAGTCACTTTAAGCACCTTCTAAACACCATTTTGCATCGTCTCATTCTCTTTAAAGTCACTTTAAGCACCTTCTAAACACCATTTTGCATCGTCTCATTCTCTTTAAAGTCACTTTAAGCACCTTCTAAACCTCATTTTGCATCGTCTCATTCTCTTTAAAGTCACTTTAAGCACCTTCTTAACCTCATTTTGCATCGTCTCATTCTCTTTAAAGTCACCTTAAGCACCTTCTAAACACCATTTTGCATCGTCTCATTCTCTTTAAAGTCACCTTAAGCACCTTCTAAACACCATTTTGCATCGTCTCATTCTCTTTAAAGTCACCTTAAGCACCTTCTAAACCTCATTTTGCATCGTCTCATTCTCTTTAAAGTCACTTTAAGCACCTTCTAAACACCATTTTGCATCGTCTCATTCTCTTTAAAGTCACTTTAAGCACCTTCTAAACCTCATTTTGCATCGTCTCATTCTCTTTAAAGTCACTTTAAGCACCTTCTAAACCTCATTTTGCATCGTCTCATTCTCTTTAAAGTCACCTTAAGCACCTTCTAAACCTCATTTTGCATCGTCTCATTCTCTTTAAAGTCACTTTAAGCACCTTCTAAACACCATTTTGCATCGTCTCATTCTCTTTAAAGTCACCTTAAGCACCTTCTAAACACCATTTTGCATCGTCTCATTCTCTTTAAAGTCACTTTAAGCACCTTCTAAACACCATTTTGCATCGTCTCATTCCCTTTAAAGTCACTTTAAGCACCTTCTAAACACCATTTTGCATCGTCTCATTCTCTTTAAAGTCACTTTAAGCACCTTCTAAACCTCATTTTGCATCGTCTCATTCTCTTTAAAGTCACTTTAAGCACCTTCTAAACACCATTTTGCATCGTCTCATTCTCTTTAAAGTCACCTTAAGCACCTTCTAAACACCATTTTGCATCGTCTCATTCTCTTTAAAGTCACCTTAAGCACCTTCTAAACACCATTTTGCATCGTCTCATTCTCTTTAAAGTCACCTTAAGCACCTTCTAAACCTCATTTTGCATCGTCTCATTCTCTTTAAAGTCACTTTAAGCACCTTCTAAACACCATTTTGCATCGTCTCATTCTCTTTAAAGTCACCTTAAGCACCTTCTAAACACCATTTTGCATCGTCTCATTCTCTTTAAAGTCACTTTAAGCACCTTCTAAACCTCATTTTGCATCGTCTCATTCTCTTTAAAGTCACTTTAAGCACCTTCTAAACACCATTTTGCATCGTCTCATTCTCTTTAAAGTCACCTTAAGCACCTTCTAAACACCATTTTGCATCGTCTCATTCTCTTTAAAGTCACTTTAAGCACCTTCTAAACACCATTTTGCATCGTCTCATTCTCTTTAAAGTCACTTTAAGCACCTTCTAAACACCATTTTGCATCGTCTCATTCTCTTTAAAGTCACTTTAAGCACCTTCTAAACCTCATTTTGCATCGTCTCATTCTCTTTAAAGTCACTTTAAGCACCTTCTAAACCTCATTTTGCATCGTCTCATTCTCTTTAAAGTCACCTTAAGCACCTTCTAAACCTCATTTTGCATCGTCTCATTCTCTTTAAAGTCACCTTAAGCACCTTCTAAACACCATTTTGCATCGTCTCATTCTCTTTAAAGTCACCTTAAGCACCTTCTAAACCTCATTTTGCATCGTCTCATTCTCTTTAAAGTCACTTTAAGCACCTTCTAAACACCATTTTGCATCGTCTCATTCTCTTTAAAGTCACCTTAAGCACCTTCTAAACCTCATTTTGCATCGTCTCATTCTCTTTAAAGTCACTTTAAGCACCTTCTAAACCTCATTTTGCATCGTCTCATTCTCTTTAAAGTCACCTTAAGCACCTTCTAAACCTCATTTTGCATCGTCTCATTCTCTTTAAAGTCACTTTAAGCACCTTCTAAACACCATTTTGCATCGTCTCATTCTCTTTAAAGTCACTTTAAGCACCTTCTAAACACCATTTTGCATCGTCTCATTCTCTTTAAAGTCACCTTAAGCACCTTCTAAACCTCATTTTGCATCGTCTCATTCTCTTTAAAGTCACTTTAAGCACCTTCTAAACCTCATTTTGCATCGTCTCATTCTCTTTAAAGTCACTTTAAGCACCTTCTAAACACCATTTTGCATCGTCTCATTCTCTTTAAAGTCACTTTAAGCACCTTCTAAACCTCATTTTGCATCGTCTCATTCTCTTTAAAGTCACCTTAAGCACCTTCTAAACACCATTTTGCATCGTCTCATTCTCTTTAAAGTCACCTTAAGCA
Organism: Anopheles coustani; assembly: GCF_943734705.1. NCBI lineage: Eukaryota > Metazoa > Arthropoda > Insecta > Diptera > Culicidae > Anopheles > Anopheles coustani. Next base: position 49,517 of record NW_026525252.1, read on the forward strand.
CCATCTAAACCTCATTTTGCATCGTCTCATTCTCTTTAAAGTCACCTTAAGCACCTTCTAAACACCATTTTGCATCGTCTCATTCTCTTTAAAGTCACTTTAAGCACCTTCTAAACCTCATTTTGCATCGTCTCATTCTCTTTAAAGTCACTTTAAGCACCTTCTAAACCTCATTTTGCATCGTCTCATTCTCTTTAAAGTCACCTTAAGCACCTTCTAAACACCATTTTGCATCGTCTCATTCTCTTTAAAGTCACTTTAAGCACCTTCTAAACCTCATTTTGCATCGTCTCATTCTCTTTAAAGTCACTTTAAGCACCTTCTAAACCTCATTTTGCATCGTCTCATTCTCTTTAAAGTCACCTTAAGCACCTTCTAAACCTCATTTTGCATCGTCTCATTCTCTTTAAAGTCACTTTAAGCACCTTCTAAACCTCATTTTGCATCGTCTCATTCTCTTTAAAGTCACCTTAAGCACCTTCTAAACACCATTTTGCATCGTCTCATTCTCTTTAAAGTCACCTTAAGCACCTTCTAAACACCATTTTGCATCGTCTCATTCTCTTTAAAGTCACTTTAAGCACCTTCTAAACCTCATTTTGCATCGTCTCATTCTCTTTAAAGTCACCTTAAGCACCTTCTAAACACCATTTTGCATCGTCTCATTCTCTTTAAAGTCACTTTAAGCACCTTCTAAACACCATTTTGCATCGTCCTCATTCTCTTTAAAGTCACCTTAAGCACCTTCTAAACACCATTTTGCATCGTCTCATTCTCTTTAAAGTCACTTTAAGCACCTTCTAAACACCATTTTGCATCGTCTCATTCTCTTTAAAGTCACTTTAAGCACCTTCTAAACACCATTTTGCATCGTCTCATTCTCTTTAAAGTCACTTTAAGCACCTTCTAAACCTCATTTTGCATCGTCTCATTCTCTTTAAAGTCACTTTAAGCACCTTCTAAACCTCATTTTGCATCGTCTCATTCTCTTTAAAGTCACCTTAAGCACCTTCTAAACACCATTTTGCATCGTCTCATTCTCTTTAAAGTCACCTTAAGCACCTTCTAAACACCATTTTGCATCGTCTCATTCTCTTAAAGTCACCTTAAGCACCTTCTAAACCTCATTTTGCATCGTCTCATTCTCTTTAAAGTCACTTTAAGCACCTTCTAAACACCATTTTGCATCGTCTCATTCTCTTTAAAGTCACCTTAAGCACCTTCTAAACCTCATTTTGCATCGTCTCATTCTCTTTAAAGTCACCTTAAGCACCTTCTAAACCTCATTTTGCATCGTCTCATTCTCTTTAAAGTCACTTTAAGCACCTTCTAAACACCATTTTGCATCGTCTCATTCTCTTTAAAGTCACCTTAAGCACCTTCTAAACACCATTTTGCATCGTCTCATTCTCTTTAAAGTCACTTTAAGCACCTTCTAAACCTCATTTTGCATCGTCTCATTCTCTTTAAAGTCACCTTAAGCACCTTCTAAACCTCATTTTGCATCGTCTCATTCTCTTTAAAGTCACTTTAAGCACCTTCTAAACACATTTTGCATCGTCTCATTCTCTTTAAAGTCACCTTAAGCACCTTCTAAACCTCATTTTGCATCGTCTCATTCTCTTTAAAGTCACTTTAAGCACCTTCTAAACACCATTTTGCATCGTCTCATTCTCTTTAAAGTCACCTTAAGCACCTTCTAAACCTCATTTTGCATCGTCTCATTCTCTTTAAAGTCACCTTAAGCACCTTCTAAACCTCATTTTGCATCGTCTCATTCTCTTTAAAGTCACTTTAAGCACCTTCTAAACACCATTTTGCATCGTCTCATTCTCTTTAAAGTCACTTTAAGCACCTTCTAAACACCATTTTGCATCGTCTCATTCTCTTTAAAGTCACTTTAAGCACCTTCTAAACCTCATTTTGCATCGTCTCATTCTCTTTAAAGTCACCTTAAGCACCTTCTAAACACCATTTTGCATCGTCTCATTCTCTTTAAAGTCACCTTAAGCACCTTCTAAACACCATTTTGCATCGTCTCATTCTCTTTAAAGTCACCTTAAGCACCTTCTAAACACCATTTTGCATCGTCTCATTCTCTTTAAAGTCACCTTAAGCACCTTCTAAACCTCATTTTGCATCGTCTCATTCTCTTTAAAGTCACTTTAAGCACCTTCTAAACACCATTTTGCATCGTCTCATTCTCTTTAAAGTCACCTTAAGCACCTTCTAAACACCATTTTGCATCGTCTCATTCTCTTTAAAGTCACTTTAAGCACCTTCTAAACCTCATTTTGCATCGTCTCATTCTCTTTAAAGTCACTTTAAGCACCTTCTAAACACCATTTTGCATCGTCTCATTCTCTTTAAAGTCACCTTAAGCACCTTCTAAACACCATTTTGCATCGTCTCATTCTCTTTAAAGTCACTTTAAGCACCTTCTAAACACCATTTTGCATCGTCTCATTCTCTTTAAAGTCACTTTAAGCACCTTCTAAACACCATTTTGCATCGTCTCATTCTCTTTAAAGTCACTTTAAGCACCTTCTAAACCTCATTTTGCATCGTCTCATTCTCTTTAAAGTCACTTTAAGCACCTTCTAAACCTCATTTTGCATCGTCTCATTCTCTTTAAAGTCACCTTAAGCACCTTCTAAACACCATTTTGCATCGTCTCATTCTCTTTAAAGTCACCTTAAGCACCTTCTAAACACCATTTTGCATCGTCTCATTCTCTTTAAAGTCACCTTAAGCACCTTCTAAACCTCATTTTGCATCGTCTCATTCTCTTTAAAGTCACTTTAAGCACCTTCTAAACACCATTTTGCATCGTCTCATTCTCTTTAAAGTCACCTTAAGCACCTTCTAAACCTCATTTTGCATCGTCTCATTCTCTTTAAAGTCACTTTAAGCACCTTCTAAACCTCATTTTGCATCGTCTCATTCTCTTTAAAGTCACCTTAAGCACCTTCTAAACCTCATTTTGCATCGTCTCATTCTCTTTAAAGTCACTTTAAGCACCTTCTAAACACCATTTTGCATCGTCTCATTCTCTTTAAAGTCACCTTAAGCACCTTCTAAACCTCATTTTGCATCGTCTCATTCTCTTTAAAGTCACTTTAAGCACCTTCTAAACACCATTTTGCATCGTCTCATTCTCTTTAAAGTCACCTTAAGCACCTTCTAAACACCATTTTGCATCGTCTCATTCTCTTTAAAGTCACCTTAAGCACCTTCTAAACACCATTTTGCATCGTCTCATTCTCTTTAAAGTCACCTTAAGCACCTTCTAAACACCATTTTGCATCGTCTCATTCTCTTTAAAGTCACCTTAAGCACCTTCTAAACACCATTTTGCATCGTCTCATTCTCTTTAATGTCACCTTAAGCACCTTCTAAACACCATTTTGCATCGTCTCATTCTCTTTAAAGTCACTTTCAGCACCTTCTAAACCTCATTTTGCATCGTCTCATTCTCTTTAAAGTCACTTTAAGCACCTTCTAAACCTCATTTTGCATCGTCTCATTCTCTTTAAAGTCACCTTAAGCACCTTCTAAACACCATTTTGCATCGTCTCATTCTCTTTAAAGTCACCTTAAGCACCTTCTAAACACCATTTTGCATCGTCTCATTCTCTTTAAAGTCACCTTAAGCACCTTCTAAACCTCATTTTGCATCGTCTCATTCTCTTTAAAGTCACTTTAAGCACCTTCTAAACCTCATTTTGCATCGTCTCATTCTCTTTAAAGTCACCTTAAGCACCTTCTAAACACCATTTTGCATCGTCTCATTCTCTTTAAAGTCACTTTAAGCACCTTCTAAACCTCATTTTGCATCGTCTCATTCTCTTTAAAGTCACCTTAAGCACCTTCTAAACACCATTTTGCATCGTCTCATTCTCTTTAAAGTCACTTTAAGCACCTTCTAAACACCATTTTGCATCGTCTCATTCTCTTTAAAGTCACTTTAAGCACCTTCTAAACACCATTTTGCATCGTCTCATTCTCTTTAAAGTCACTTTAAGCACCTTCTAAACCTCATTTTGCATCGTCTCATTCTCTTTAAAGTCACTTTAAGCACCTTCTAAACCTCATTTTGCATCGTCTCATTCTCTTTAAAGTCACCTTAAGCACCTTCTAAACACCATTTTGCATCGTCTCATTCTCTTTAAAGTCACCTTAAGCACCTTCTAAACACCATTTTGCATCGTCTCATTCTCTTTAAAGTCACCTTAAGCACCTTCTAAACCTCATTTTGCATCGTCTCATTCTCTTTAAAGTCACTTTAAGCACCTTCTAAACACCATTTTGCATCGTCTCATTCTCTTTAAAGTCACCTTAAGCACCTTCTAAACCTCATTTTGCATCGTCTCATTCTCTTTAAAGTCACCTTAAGCACCTTCTAAACCTCATTTTG